>NC_053024.1:329125613-329231596 GCF_003073215.2 Triticum urartu
GTGGAACATGTGGGAGCCAACATGGGTATCCAGATCCCGCTGTTGGTTATTGACCGGAGAACGTCTCGGTCATGTCTGCATGTCTCCCGAACCCATAGGGTCTACACACTTAAGGTTCGATGACGCTAGGGTTATAAAGGAAGCTTGTATGTGGTTACCGAATGTTGTTCGGAGTCCTGGATGAGATCCCGGACGTCATGAGGAGTTCCGGAATGGTCCGGAGGTAAAGATTTATATATGGGAAGTCCTGTTTTGGTCACCGGACAAGTTTCGGGGTCACCGGTATTGTACCGGGACCACCGGAAGGGTCCCGGGGGTCCACCGGGTGGGGCCACCTGCCCTGGGAGGGGGCACATGGGCTGTAGGGGTGTGCACCTTGGCCTATATGGGCCAAGGGCACCAGCCCCAAGAGGCCCATGCGCCAAAGGATAAGGAAAGGAAGAGTCCTAAAGGGGGAAGGCACCTCCGAGGTGCCTTGGGGAGGAGGGACTCCTCCCTAGCCGCACCCTTCCTTGGAGGAAGGGCCAAGGCTGAGCCTCCCCCCCTCTCCCTTGCCCCTATATATATGTGGGGGGTGGGAGGGCAGCCACACCAATGTTCTGGTGCAGCCCTCCCCTTCTCCCAAGTCCTTCTCCTCTCCCGTGGTGCTTGGCGAAGCCCTGCAGGATTGCCACGCTCCTCCACCACCACCACGCTGTTGTGCTGCTGCTGGATGGAGTCTTCCTCAACCTCTCCCTCTCTCCTTGATGGATCAAGGCGTGGGAGACGTCACCGGGCTGTACGTGTGTTGAACGCGGAGGTGCCGTCCGTTCGGCACTTGGTCATCGGTGATTTGGATCACGACGAGTACGACTCCATCAACCCCGTTCACTTGAACGCTTTCGCTTAGTGATCTACAAGGGTATGTAGATGCACTCTCCTTCCCCTCATTGCTGGTCTCTCCATAGATAGATCTTGGTGACACGTAGGAAAATTTTGAATTTCTGCTACGTTCCCCAACAGTGGCATCATGAGCTAGGTCTATTGCGTAGATTCTATGCACGAGTAGAACACAAAGTAGTTGTGGGTGTTGATTTTGTTCAATATGCTTGCCGTTACTAGTCTTATCTTGATTCGGCGGCATCGTGGGATGAAGCGGCCCGGACCGACCTTGCACGTACTCTTACGTGAGACTGGTTCCACCGACTGACATGCACTAGTTGCATAAGGTGGCTAGCGGGTGCCTGTCTCTCCCACTTTAGTCGGATCGGATTCGATGAAAAGGGTCCTTATGAAGGGTAAATAGCAATTGGCATATCACGTTGTGGTCTTTGCGTAGGTAAGAAACTTTCTTGCTAGAAACCCATAGCAGCCACGTAAAACATGCAAACAACAATTAGAGGACGTCTAACTTGTTTTTGCAGGGTATGCTATGTGATGTGATATGGCCAAAGGATGTGATGAATGATATATGTGATGTATGAGATTGATCCTGTTCTTGTAATAGGAATCACGACTTGTATGTCGATGAGTATGACAATCGGCAGGAGCCATAGGAGTTGTCTTAATTTATTTATGACCTGCGTGTCAACATAAACGTCATGTAATTACTTTACTTTATTGCTAACCGTTAGCTGTAGTAGTAGAAGTAATAGATGACGAGACAACTTCAAGAAGAAACGATGATGGAGATCATGATGATGGAGATCATGGTGTCATGCCGGTGACAAGATGATCATGGAGCCCCAAGATGGAGATCAAAGGAGCTATATGATATTGGCCATATCATGTCACTATTATTTGATTGCATGTGATGTTTATCATGTTTATACATCTTATTTGCTTAGAACGACGGTAGTAAATAAGATGATCCCTTACAACAATTTCAAGAAGTGTTCTCCCCTAACTGTGCACCGTTGCTAAAGCTCGTCATTTCGAAGCACCACGTGATGATCGGGTGTGATAGATCCTTGCGTTCACATACAACGGGTGTAAGACAGTTTTACACATGCAAAACACTTAGGGTTAACTTGACGAGCCTAGCATGTGTATAGACATGGCCTCGGAACACAGGAGACCGAAAGGTCGAGCATGAGTCGTATAGAAGATACGATCAGCATAAAGATGTTCACCGATGTTGACTAGTCCGTCTCACGTGATGATCGGACACGGCCTAGTTGACTCGGATCATGTAATCACTTAGATGACTAGAGGGATGTCTATCTGAGTGGGAGTTCATAAGATGAACTTAATTATCCTGAACATAGTCAAAAGGTCTTCGCAAATTATGTCGTAGCTCGCGTTTCAGTTCTACTATTTAGATATGTTCCTAGAGAAAATTTAGTTGAAAGTTGATAGTAGCAATTATGCGGACTAGGTCCGTAAACTGAGGATTGTCCTCGTTTCTTCGTAGAAGGCTTATGTCCTTAATGCACCGCTCAGTGTGCTGAACCTCGAACGTCGTCTGTAGATGTTGCGAACATCCGACATACACGTTTTGATAACTACATGATAGTTCAGTTAAACGGTTTAGAGTTGAGGCACCATAGACGTTTTGAAACGTCGCAAAACATATGAGATGTTTCAAGGGATGAAATTGGGATTTCAGGCTCGTGCCCACGTCAAGAGGTATAAGACCTCCGACGATTTTCTTAACCTGCAAACTAAGGGAGAAAAGCTCAATTGTTGAGCTTGTGCTCAGATTGTCTGAGTACAGCAATCATTTGAATCGAGAGGGAGTTGATCTTCTAGATGAGACAGTGATGGTTCTCCGAAGTCATTACCACCAAGCTGCTAGAGCTTTGTGATGAACTATAATATATCGGGGACATGTATGATGATCCTTGAGATGTTCGTGATGTTTGACACCACAAAAGTAGAAATCAGGAAGGAGCATCAATTGTTGATGGTTGGTGAAACCACTAGTTTCAAGAAGGGCAAGGGCACGAAGAGATACTTCATGAAACGGCAATTCAGCTGCTGCTCTAGTGAAGAAACCCAAGGTTGAACCCAAACCCGAGACTAAGTGCTTCTGTAATAAGGGGAACAGCCACTGGAGCAGAATTACCCTAGATACTTGGTAGATTAGAAGGCTGGCAAGGTCGATAGAAGTATATTGGATATACATTGTGTTGATGTGTACTTTACTAGTACTCCTAGTAGCACCAGGATATTAGATACCGGTTCGGTTACTAAGTGTTAGTAACTCGAAATAAAAGCTACGGAATAAACGAAGACTAGCTAAAGGTGAGCTGACGATATGTGTTGGAAGTGTTTCCAATGTTGATATGATCAAGCATCGCACGCTCCCTCTACCATCGAGATTGGTGTTAAACCTAAATAATTGTTATATGGTGTTTGCGTTGAGCATAGACATGATTGGATTATGACTATAGCAATACGGTTATTCATTTAAGGAGAATAATTGTTACTCTGTTTATTTGAATAATACCTTCAATGGTCTTACGCCTAAAATGAATGGTTTATTGAATCCCGATCGTAGTGATACACATGTTCATGCCAAAAGATATAAGATAGTAATGATAGTACCACCTACTTGTGGCACTGCCACGTAAGTCATATCGGTATAAAACGCATGAAGAAGCTCCATGTTGATGGATCTTTGGGCTCACTCGTTTTTTGAAAGGTTTGAGACATGCGAACCATGTCTGTTGGTGTATGTGCATGAAGAAACTCCATGCAAATGGACCGTTTGGACTCACTTGATTTTGAATCACTTGAGACATGCAAATCATACCACATGGGCAAGATGACTGAAAGCCTCGTTTTTCAGTAAAATGGAACTAGAAAGCAACTTGTTGGAAGTAATGCATTTGATGTGTGCAGTCCAATGAGTGCTGAGGCGTGTAGTGGATATCGTTATGTTCTTACTTCACAAATGATTTGAGTAGATGTTGAGTATATTTACTTGATGAATCACGAGTCTGAATTATTGAAAGGTTCAAGTAATTTCAGGGTGAAGTTGAAAGATCGTCGTGACAAGAGGATAAAATATCTATGATATGATCATAGAGATGAATATCTGAATTATGAGTTTGGCACAGAATTAAGACATTCTAGAAATTGTTTCACAACTGATACAGCCTGGAACACCATAGTGTGATGATGTGTCCGAACATCATAACTGCACCCTATTGGATATGATGCATACCATGATGTCTCTTATCGAATTACCACAATAGTTTATGGGTTAGGCATTAGAGACAACCACATTCACTTTAAAAGGGGCACCACGTAATTCCAATGAGATGACACTGTATGAACTATGGTTTAGAGAAACCTAAGCTGTCATTTCTTAAAGGTTTGGGGCTGCGACGCTTATGTGAAAAAGTTTCAGGCTGATAAGCTCGAACCCAAAGCGGATAAATGCATCTTCATAGGACACCCAAAAACAGTTGGGTATACCTCCTATCTCAGATTCGAAAGCAATAAGGGATTGTTTCTAGAATCGGGTCCTTTCTCGAGGAAAAGTTTCTCTCGAAATAATTGAGTGGGAGGATGGTGGAGACTTGATGAGGTTGTTGAACTGTCTCTTCAACTAGTGTATGGCAGAGCACAGGGAGTTGTTCCTGTGGCACCTACACCAATTGAAGTGGAAGCTTATGATAGTGATCATGAAACTTCAGATCAAGTCACTACCAAACCTCGTGGGATGACAAGGATGCGTGCTACTTCAGAGTGGTACGTAATCCTTTCTTGGAAGTCATGTTGCTAGACAACAATGAACCTACAAGCTATGGAGAAGCGATGGTGGGCCCGGATTCCGATAAATGGCTCGAGGCCATAAAATCCGAGAGAGGATCCATATATGAAAACAGAGTGTAGACTTTGGCAGAACAGCTCGATGGTCGTAAGGCTGTTGAGTACAGATGGATTTTAAAAGGGAAGACAGACAATGATGGTGAGTATCACCATTAAGAAAGCTCGACTTGTCGTTAAGATGTTTTTCGACAAGTTCAAGGAGTTGACTACGATGAGACTTTCTCACTCGTAGCGATGCTAAGAGTCTGTTGGAATTATATTAGCAGTCACTGCATTATTTATGAAATCTTGCAGATAGGATGTCAAAACATTGTTTCCTCGACGTTTTTCTTGAGGAAAGGTTGTATGTGATACAGCTGGAAGGTTTTGTCAATCCTGAAAGATGCTAATAAGTATGCAAAGCTCCAGCAATCCTTTTGAGGACTGGAGTAAGCATGTCGGAGTTGGGATGTATGCTTTGATGAGATGATCAAAGATTTTGGGTGTATACAAAGTTTATGAGAAACTTGTATTTCCAAAGAAGTGAGTGGGAGCACTATAGAATTTCTGATGAGTATATGTTGTTGACATATTGTTGATCAGAAATGACATAGAATTTCTGGAAAGCATATAGGGTTATTTGGAAAGTGTTTTTCAATGGAAAGCCTAGATTAAGCTACTTGAACATTGAGCATCAAGATCTATAAGGATAGATCAAAACGCTTAATGGTACTTTCAAATGAGCACATACCTTGACATGATCTTGAAGGTGTTCAAGATGGATCAGTCAAAGAAGGAGTTCTTGCCTGAGTTGTAAGGTATGAAGTTAAGACTTAAAGCTCGACCATGGCAGAATAGAGAGAAAGGACGAAGGTCGTCCCCTATACTTAAGACGTAGGCTCTACAGTATGCTATGTTGTGTACCGCACCTGAAGTGTGCCTTGCCATGAGTCAGTCAAGGGGTACAAGAGTGATCCAAGAATGGATCACAGGACAGCGGTCAAAGTCATCCTTAGTAACTAGTGGACTGAGGAATTTTCTCGATTATGGAGGTGGTAAAAGAGTTCGTCGTAAAGGGTTACGTCGATGCAAGCTTAACACCTATCCGGATAGCTCTGAGTAGAGATACCGGATACGTATAATGGAGCAACAATTTAGAATAGCTCCAAGTAGAACAGTTATTTGGAATAGCTCCAAATAGAACGTGGTAGCTACATCTAGGAGATGACATAGAGATTTGTAAAGCACACACGGATCTGAAAGGTTCAGACCCGTTGACTAAAACCTCTCTCACAAGCAACATGATCAAACCCAGAACTCATTGAGTGCTCATCACATAGTGATGTGAACTAGATTATTGACTCTAGTAAACTCTTTGGATGTTGGTTACATGGCGATGTGACCTGTGAGTGTTAATCACATGGCGATGTGAACTAGATTATTGACTCTAGTGCAAGTGGGAGACTGTTGGAAATATGCCCTAGAGGCAATAATAAATTGATTATTATTATATTTCCTTGTTCATGATAATCGTTTATTATCCATGCTAGAATTGTATTGATAGGAAACTCAGATACATGTGTGGATACATAGACAACACCATGTCCCTAGTAAGCCTCTAGTTGACTAGCTCGTTGATCAATAGATGGTTACAGTTTCCTGACCATGGACATTGGATGTCGTTGATAACGGCATCACATCATTAGGAGAATGATGTGATGGACAAGACCCAATCCTAAGCATAGCACAAGATCGTGTAGTTCGTATGCTAAAGCTTTTCTAATGTCAAGTATCTTTTCCTTAGACCATGAGATTGTGCAACTCCCAGATACCGTAGGAGTACTTTGGGTGTACCAAACGTCACAACGTAACCGGATGATTATAAAGGTGCACTACAGGTATCTCCAAAAGTGTCTGTTGGGTTGGCACGAATCGAGACTGGGATTTGTCACTCCGTGTAAGCGGAGAGGTATCTCTGGGCCCACTCGGTAGGACATCATCATAATGTGCACAATGTGATCAAGGAGTTGATCACGGGATGATGTGTTACGGAACGAGTAAAAGAGACTTGCCGGTAACGAGATTGAACAAGGTATCGGGATACCGACGATCGAATCTCGGGCAAGTACAATACCGCTGGACAAAGGGAATTGCATACGGGATTGATTAAGTCCTTGACATCGTGGTTCATCCGATGAGATCATCGTGGAACATGTGGGAGCCAACATGGGTATCCAGATCCCGCTGTTGGTTATTGACCGGAGAACGTCTCGGTCATGTCTGCATGTCTCCCGAACCCATAGGGTCTACACACTTAAGGTTCGATGACGCTAGGGTTATAAAGGAAGCTTGTATGTGGTTACCGAATGTTGTTCGGAGTCCTGGATGAGATCCCGGACGTCATGAGGAGTTCCGGAATGGTCCGGAGGTAAAGATTTATATATGGGAAGTCCTGTTTTGGTCACCGGACAAGTTTCGGGGTCACCGGTATTGTACCGGGACCACCGGAAGGGTCCCGGGGGTCCACCGGGTGGGGCCACCTGCCCCGGGGGGCCACATGGGCTGTAGGGGTGTGCACCTTGGCCTATATGGGCCAAGGGCACCAGCCCCAAGAGGCCCATGCGCCAAAGGATAAGGAAAGGAAGAGTCCTAAAGGGGGAAGGCACCTCCGAGGTGCCTTGGGGAGGAGGGACTCCTCCCTAGCCGCACCCTTCCTTGGAGGAAGGGCCAAGGCTGCACCTCCCCCCCTCTCCCTTGCCCCTATATATATGTGGGGGGTGGGAGGGCAGCCACACCAATGTTCTGGTGCAGCCCTCCCCTTCTCCCAAGTCCTTCTCTCCCGTGGTGCTTGGCGAAGCCCTGCAGGATTGCCACGCTCCTCCACCACCACCACGCCGTTGTGCTGCTGCTGGATGGAGTCTTCCTCAACCTCTCCCTCTCTCCTTGCTGGATCAAGGCGTGGGAGACGTCACCGGGCTGTACGTGTGTTGAACGCGGAGGTGCCGTCCGTTCGGCACTTGGTCATCGGTGATTTGGATCACGACGAGTACGACTCCATCAACCCCGTTCACTTGAACGCTTCCGCTTAGCGATCTACAAGGGTATGTAGATGCACTCTCCTTCCCCTCGTTGCTGGTCTCTCCATAGATAGATCTTGGTGACACGTAGGAAAATTTTGAATTTCTGCTACGTTCCCCAACAGTAGAGGGTCTTGTAGTCGGTGTTGGAGTCATTGAAGCTTGGTTATTGGAGAAGCCGTAGCACTTGGATGAGAACTTGGCATACTTGAAATCATCTTGCACTTGGCGTTCCGCTTTGGTAGCTTGGTGCACTAGCTCGATGAGATTTGAGTATGGTTGGAAGTCGGCGATCTTCTTGATAGGATGATTGAGTCCATTCAAGAAACGTGCCATTCTTTGCTCATCATATTCCGTCACATTGGCTCTTATCATTGCAATCTCCATCTCCTTGTAGTATTCTTCAACGCTCTTGGTTCCTTGCTTGAGTTGTTGGAGTTTCTTGAAGAGGTCGCGGTTGTAGTAGGTAGGCACGAAGCGTGCTCTCATGACATCCTTTATTTGTGCCCAAGTAGTGATGGTTGGTTCACCTCTTGCCTCGCGGCACTCTATGATTTGTTCCCACCAAATGAGGACACAGTCTTGGAACTCAAGGGATGCCATCGTGATCTTCTTCTCTTCTTCATAATTGTGCAAACGGAAGATCTTGTCAACTTTCAATGCCCATGAAAGGTATTCTTCGGGATCGTTGCTTCCGTTGAACTTGGGCATGGTGAACTTGAGCTTGCCGTAGCATTGCTCTTCATTGTGTTGGGGTCGGGGATGATGACGCCCATGTTGTAGATGATTGTTCAACTCGTGGTGCTCTTGACGCGGAGGGCTATCAACCGAGTGTTGCTCTTGTCACGGGGGATTCCCATTGTCTTCATGCTCTTTATGAACTTGATGGTCTTGGTAAGCTTGTGGAGGAGCTTGTCGAGCTCGAGGAGGAACTAGACGATGCACGCGAGCTTGAAATCTTCATTCTTGAATTTCTTCGCGAAGTGCTTCCTCTTGTTCATGGGCTTGTCGGCCTTGGTCGGCAACGGCTCGACTCGCATCGCGTAGAGCTTGTTGCGCCGCAAGAGCTTGATCGTCACAGAGTTGTTGTGCTTGACGTTGAGCCTCGGCATCGTGTGCATTTTGGTGTAGACGCGCGCGTGCTTCCTCTTCATGTTGGCGTTGTTGTTGCCGTTCTCGAGCTAGTGCAAAGGCCTCTTGAGTTTGACGTTGTCGGCGCTCTTGAGAGTCGGTGTCTCGAAGTGGATTGAGGTTTGCTTGATGGTCGGTGTGCACGGCTCGACGAAGAGTGTTCGATGTCGGTGTACTTGAGCCGGCGAGGGTGAATTCGGAGTGGCGACTTGAACGGCTGCTTCTTGAAGTGGAAGAAAGCGCGAATGTTGTGCATATTTGCGTCATTCTCTTGCTTGTGATCGTCGAGCTTGTGGTCAAAGTAGTCCCTTGTACATTGCTCAGAAAGTCACAAGTCGGCGGCAAGGTTGTTGATGCGTTCACTCATAGCTTGTTGCTCTTGATGCAAAGCACATTGTGCACCAAGGAGGTGACTCTTGGTGACGAAGGAGTTCATGTCGTCGTCTTGCTCCATGAAGAGTGGGTTGGTAGAAGTACTTGGCCTATCCATCATTCCAAGACAAATGTGAGTGGTAGAAAGAGAAGAACGAATACCAAATATACCTTGACCGAAGTTGAAAGTGAATCGATGATCACTCCAATGTAGGACAAGGAAATAGCCCAATTGGTACGAATTCTCGTCCGTTTCTCACACCTACACAAGTAAAAGCTTATGGTGGAGCTTGGTTAGCATGGTGGCACAATTTTTGATGTGAATGTAAGCAAGATTCAATAATTTTGGAGAAGATCCATGACTTGTAAATGCAACAAGTAGACCAATAGCAAGATGTGGTACCCAGAAACACAACACACGGAAAGATAAATGGGGTCGTGCAACCAAGGGTGAGCCAAAATATGGAAACCACGAAAATGCTCTTGTTGCACAACACTAGAGAGACGCTAGCACGATTGCACAATAGGCGGATACGAACTTGTGCACAACCTACTAAGCAAAAATGCAATGACTTCTATCCCAAGTATGATGCTCCGGAGATATGATCCAAGATGATCGAGTATGACAATCTTAATGTTGTATGATGCTATGGTTCTTGCTTATAAGGTCTTTGCATATCTTTTCTCTTTGCTTAAAAGCATGCTTGGCTCTTTGATGTTTGAGCTCTTTTCTCATGCGATGCTTCACGGACCAAGATAGCAATTATGTATGCGATGACAACTTTGTGACACAAGAGATGATTCCAAATATGCAACACGATGATAGTATGTATGCTATGGGATGTATGATCACTAATGTGCACAAGTCACGTTGGCGGCAATACTCAAATGCTAGTCTTGAAGGGTAAGCTACGCAAAAGTAGGGCTATGGGGTTATCAATCCAAATGGAAAAGAGTATGATGATATCACACTACCAAGATGATACCACAAGGGTGTAGTCGTTCGTAGTAGTCCTTGGCGAATGTAAGCGGTGGTGATGTTGATGTCGATCCGTCCCTAGGTAGCCGAAACACGAAAGGAAATGGTGAGCCACAACTCAAACTCTCAAAACCAAGTGCGACAAAAAGCGTCAGAGTAGGTAGCGGGTAAATGGTGGTGTGGCTTGGGGTATTGGAAATGTTTGCGGAAGTCGATGGTGGTGTAGCGGATGATGTGGTGGAAGCCCTAGGCAAAGATGCCAAAATTGTCAAAATTTTATGGAGTCCAAAGATGTTGGTTGTATTTTTGTGGGAAGGAGGATGTCAAGAGCTTTTCAACGAGCTAAAGAACGCGAAAATCGGACTCCGGATGAATTAGTTATGGCCGAAACAAAATTCAGCTGAAATCTGAAACTCCAGGTTACGGACGTCCGGACAAGGTCGGATGTCTGGGGGCCGGACATCCGGGCAGGCTCAGAAATCCGTAAATTTGGCTCGGGTTAGGGGTTCCGGTCGTCCGGAAAAGGTCGGACGTCCGGTCGTTCCAGGGCTCCGGACGTCCGGAAATCGTCGGTCGTTCGGTGGTCGGGGTCAACATGAGATGCGAGATCCGGGGCGTGATTTTGGGCGGAATTTGGGGATTTTGGGGTCAAAATTGCTGAGAATTCGAGGTGGAGATGGTGGGGAAGGCTAGATCCACTTGCAACACAACAAATTCACGGATCAAAACCAACAAAACATCATCAAAACTCACAAATCACAAGAAAAAAAATTGGGGCTATTTTTGTGGGAATTTTCGGATTAGGACGAAAAACAACAAAATCAAGCTAGAAAACGAAGAGGGGGGCTCCGAAATCGTGATCAACCTTGCTCTGATACCAAGATGATGTAGGATAGAGACCCTAATCACCCGATCTTGCACGAAAGGAGCGGATCCCGGGAAAATCACGAAGAACACGGGGAAGAACGGGGAGAAAACACAACAAGAAACACAGGAGGAATCACTAAACCGACACGAATAAGTCACACATGGGCGAGATCCTCGAATACATAGAACGATACACGAATCCACGGACAACTAAGGACGATACAAGGGTAGTCGGTTCTTCTCCATGAGGAGGTCTTGAAGTTCTTCTCCAAAAGGAGATCTTGAATCCGCTTGGGGGATATTCTCCGGTGGAGGCTCGAATCTCCGAGGAGAAGGTAACCAAGTGGATGAGCAAAGCTCTCTCACAAATATGAGCTAAACCTTGCTAACCCTAGCTAGAAGGAATATGAGGTATGTATATAGTCTAAGTGCAAATGGGGGCGAAAGTAGGGGTACATGGGCCTCGGGCCCGAAACTGGACATAGCCAGGTACCGGACGTCCGCTGGGGACCGATCGTCTGGTGTCTCATGAGCGTCCGGCCGTTCTATGATGGGGCTGCCGGACGTTCGGTAGCTCCGGACTTCCGCTGATGTTGGCTCGGGCGGGGTCGCGCCGGTCGTCCGGTCGGGGCCGGACATCCGCTCATTGGCCTCGGGTGCAGGGGCACCGGTCGTCCGGTCTGAACCGGACGGCCGCTCGCTCGGGCTGGGCTGATGCTTCAGGCGCCGGACGTCCGGTCCCAGCCGGTCGTCCGGTGGCTGGGACTTTTCCTGCAGCTCTCCTTCTTCTCCGTCTTCACGTCCATCTTCCTTCTCTTCTTGTCCTTGCTCCTTAGCTTCTCCATGATACCTGAGTATGCACAGAGGGTCTGTATGAGGTAGTAGCCATGTCTCATGCGCATTGAAGTGGAATTGTGAGAGGAGAGATGTCACCTCGGTTTCAAGAGCTCTTGCACATGATCGAGTCATGGGTCCACTAGGCACTTGATGAGATGATGGTAGGTCCATGGGGATGACCTTGGGATGCTCCGCATCAAATCTCCTTGTCCGCGCTCGCTCCCCTCTCCCTGCCCTCACCGTCCCGCTGCGCCCGTCGCCGCCTACACGTGCGGCCACAGCACCTCGCCCGTCCACCGCCACCGGCCCCTTCGCCAGCACGCCGGCCCCACCACGTTGTCTCGCCGGCACCGCGCCGCTGGCCGCGGCCGGGGCCAATGCCCGGGCATCGCCCCACCGTGGTCGTCTCCCGGGTTCGCCCCGACGGGTACCCCGCCCACACCCGTTAAACGCCCGCTCCATTGGCCTCATGGGCCACTGGCAGTCAGGGCCCACGCCCCTGGAACGGTTATAAAAAAGGAACAAAAAATATATAAATAAAAATAATTAATCAATTAATTAATTAATCCTGATTAATTAACCTGTTAATTAAAACACTAATCTGTCACTGACTAATGGGGCCCTCACTTAACTAATCCTAATTAGTTTAAAACAAATCCTATCTCACCTCTTTCTCAATGACACGTGGGTCCCACTGGACCCACAAGTCAGATTTGACCCAGTCAACCACACTGTTGACTGATGACTTTAGCATTGCATCATGATGACATCAGCAGACACTATTCTGGATAATGTTAGAATTAAATAGATAAATAAATTCATAACATGAAAGTTGGTCAGAACGACGAGACGAATCCGAATACGCAACCCGTTCATCCGCCACACATCCCTAGCATAGCGAACACGCAACTTTCCTCCTCCAGTCCGGCTGTTCGAAAACACGAAACACCTTTTCCGGTGTTTCCCCCCTTTGCCGGTAGCACCTAATACTGCGTTAGGTCATCCCTAGCACCGCGTATTTCCATGTTATGCTTTGTGATGCTTTGGTTGCTCTATTATTCATTGTGTTCCCCTCTGTTACTTCTTTCTGGTAGACCCCGAGACTGCCGGCGACCCCCCTCCCTAGTTCGTCTACGGTGTTGACGACCCTTCCTATATGCCAGAGCAACCAGGTAAGCCCCCCCCCCCCCTTGATCACCAGATATCGCCTACTCTCCTCTATACTGCTTGCATTAGAGTAGTGTAGCATGTTACTGCTTTCCGTTCATCCTATTCTGATGCATATCCTGTCATTGTTGCTACAACTGTTGATACCTTACCTGCAATCCTAAATACATAGTATAGGATGCTAGATTATCATCAGTGGCCCTACATTCTTGTCAGTCTGCCATGTTATACTATCGGGCCATGATCACGTCGGGTGTTGATCACGGGTAAATACATACATATATACATACTATACAGGTGGTGACTAAAGTCGGGTCGGCTCGTTGAGTACCCGCAAGTGATTCTGATGTGGGGGCTGAAGGGGCAGGTGGCTCCATCCAGGTAGTGGTGGGCCTGAGTTCCCGACGGCCCCCGACTGTTACTTTGAGGCGGAGCGACAGGGCAGGTTGAGACCACCTAGGAGAGAGGTGGGCCTGGCCCTGGTCGGCGTTTGCGGTTACTTCAAAATAACACGCTTAACGAGATCTGGGTATTTGATCTGAGTCTGGCTACTGGCCTATACGCACTAACCAACTACGCGGGGACAGTTATGGGCACTCGACGTCGTGGTATCAGCCGAAGCCTTCGTGACGTCAGCGACTGAGCGGCGCGCGCCGGGTTGGACTGGAACGCCTGCTCTTGTATAAGGGAGGCTAGGTCTGCTCACCGGCCGCGTACGCAACGTGCAGGTGTGCAATGGGCGATGGGCCCTGACCCCTGCATCATAGGATTTGGACCGGCGTGCTGACCTCTCTATTGTGCCTAGGTAGGGCTGCGACGTGTTGATCTTCCGAGGCCGGGCATGACCCCGACAAGTGTGTCCAGACAAAGGGGATCGAGCGTGTTGGGAAATGTGGTGCACCCCTGCAGGGAAGTTAATCTATTCGAATAGCCGTGATCTTCAGTAACAGGATGACTTGGAGTTGTACCTTGACCTTATGACAACTAGAACCGGATACTTAATAAAACACACCCTTCCAAGTGCCAGATACAACTGGTGATCGCTCTCTCACAGGGCGACGAGGGGAGGATCATCGGTTAGGATTATGCTACACGATGTTACTTGGTGAACTTACCATCTACTGTCTTCTACATGCTGCAAGATGGAGGTGGCCAGAAGCGTAGTCTTCGATAAGGACTAGCTATCCCCCTCTTATTCCCGCATTCTGCAGTTCAGTCCACATATGATACCCTTATTCCATTTGATACCAATGCATACATATGTAGTGTAGCTACTTCCTTGCGAGTACTTTGGATGAGTACTCACGATTGCTTTGCTCCCTCTTTTCCCCCTTGCTATACCTGATTGCTACGACCAGACGATGGAGCCCAGGAGCCAGACGCCACTGTCGATGACGACTACTACTACTCAGGAGGTGCGTACTACTACGTGCAGCCCGCTGACGACGACCAGGAGTAGTTTAGGAGGATCCCAGGCAGGAGGCCTGCGTCTCTTTCGATCTGTATCCCAGTTTGTGCTAGCCTTCTTAAGGCAAACTTGTTTAACTTATGTTTGCACTCAGATATTGTTGCTTCTGTTGACTCGTCTATGATCGAGATCTTGTATTCGAGCCTTCGAGGCTCCTGGCTTGTAATATGATGCTTGTATGACTTATTTTATTTGTAGAGTTGTGTTGTGATATCTTCCCGTGAGTCCCTGATCTTGATCATACACGTTTCCGTGTATGATTAGTGTATGATTGAGTCGGGGGCATCACAAGTTGGTATCAGAGTCGACTGCCTATAGGAATCCCCCTTCCACACTCCTTGGCCGAAGTTGAGTCTAGACATTACAAAACTTTTACTAACGTGGCTGTGTGTCTTACGGGCCCACGTCGCCATTTGGGTGGTATTATGATCTTTTATTCCTCGACCTATACTCTGGGACTCTGATCTCTTTTCTATTTGGGTTAAATGATTTTACTAACTCTGACTCTAGGTTCTCGTAATTACTTCTTCCCGGAGAGCCCCTCACTCCAGATGATTGCTTGGTGCGCCGAAGGGTTCCGAAGATACTCTCCGATGTTATCCCGAGAACTTTTGCTCATTGCGTTTGCAATTCCCTTCCACCGTCAACCCCTATAGATAACTACATGCACTTGCCATTATTACAAGATACCCCGAAATACTCATTGTTGTTCCGAGAATCCTTATGCCTGCTGCCTTGCAGTTCCTTGTCACCTGAATACACCTACAAATTAATCCTCACACATACCTAGGATTTGTTTCTCCCTAGTTGTTAATGTGTTTCACAAAATTCTTCAGAATACTATTCGACCTTTCAAAATTCCTCTAGCCTATTGCTCTTGGAATTCTTACATACTTGCATTCTGGTTAATTCCATTTGTCTAGCAATATTCATTAAAATACTTTGTGATTCTCATTATAAACCTGTTGATTCAATATGTTGCGAATGCTCGCAATCCTCAACCATATCTTAGAATTCATCCTTCCGGCTCAGACGTCATTTTAAACATGGGATGGATCTCGACCAATCAAATTGCCATCGATTGTACCCCTAAGCCTACTCAAATTATCCATCATTTATCAGAGAATTGCTTGTGATCCTTTGATTTGGAAATCATAATTCCTTTGCAGCTGAACTTTGAATTAGTCAGTTATTTCTATAATCCAATGTCTTGGCATTCTTTTCTTCTTCAGATTGTGTGTCGATGCTCTCATCGGCTCCATTATGGACAGTGTCCTTCGTATACAAAAACCTCAAGAACTTCTTTCCCTGTTATATAATGCCTTTGGCAATTTGTATCCTCTGCTTTGATAGCCATACTCTACTTTTGAGCTTGTACTATTTACTCCAAAGTTTGTGTTATCTGTTTCTAAGATGCCCCGATGGGTTGAACATATACCTTCCTTAATTTGTGTGAACCCAAAAGTCTTCTTGGGTCATAACCTTCTGGTATCCCGCCAGTTAAACTTTCAAACTCTAAACATTCTTAACTGGGAGCAGTAAATGAGAAGTTGTGTATTGAAGAAGTGGGAGTCGACCTTGAACCTTTGCGTTCATGCCCATGGACCCGATGTGGAACTTATCATGCGAGCTTCTTGTAATAATAATTATTCCCTCATTATAAAATCATCTTGTATTTGGTTTTCATCCTTTGCATTCGTGGTTCTGACCATGATTGTTCTTCTTTGATACCATTTCGCGGACAAGTTAAAGCACTTGTCTTCTGCAAATCAATATGCTTGTCCAACCTCTATACCGAACTACCCGTATTGCCCCCTACTATCTCGAGGATATCATGCTATTGTACTACGTCTTATGAATTTCTAATAAAGTAGTACCTTCCCTGTCACAGTGACCCCACGGGTTCTGGGTTGTCGTCAATCGAGAACACCGATTCTGCATTTCGGTTCGATAACCCTAAGTAATTTTCATTGCTGACGAGTTTATTAATCCTTTAAGTCTTTCCTAGCCTGATCGGCTATATCATTATCGTGCTAAATTTTAACCATGCTACCTGGTCCTTCTTTCCGGAGCACAATTTTCGATGATGAGCTAAGCTTACATCGCTCTTCCTCGTCATATCATTTCGCCTTGAACAACAAGCTAGATTTCGAGTTTGTGTGGTACCCCTGGTTCCAATAACCTTTCGCTTCATCATTCGACTTGATGTCATCGCCGAACGATTACATCTTCATGAAATCTCTCGACAACTGTGTCATGATCACCATCAACATCCTAAGCTCTTCCAAGATATATATCGAATTCTTGATGGGTAATACCATTCTTGCCCCTCAATGATTCGTGTTATCATCGACCACTTTATTGCCTTCCGTTCAACACAAACTTGTTCGTGTTTTGTGTTATACCTTGAGATCTTGCTACCCAGCAGTTGTTCTTCTTTACCTTGGAAGTATTACCATCTTTTATGTCAAGAAAGTCGTGAGAATTTCACCACCTCTTTAAGAATTCTTGATACTAGTAATACTTCTTGCCATCTCCGTTCATTCCTTCGTCCGCGTGTTGTTTCTAACCGGGAAATCAACAATTGAATTATGATGTGCGAATTTAAAAATTCTAGCAACCCTATTGCTTTGAAGTTAATGGTCGATAATTCATTCTTAGACCATTGGTTATCGAATCACCATTCTAACATTGATCATGCTACCTAAGCCCATATTTCGGGCGCACGTCTCAACGAATGTTTAACTGTGTATGTTTTCCTCGGGCATACCTCATTATATCATTTGATCTGACGAATGTTATCTCCTTGTTCAAATAATTGTGGAATCCATCTTGTTGGTAATCTCGAGGAATTGTTGCTGAGTCCATCAGCCACCTCCTCATCCTCTCTTTTGTTTACTGATGAACTCTTATTTCGGAACTCGCTTCCATAGTTCATTTCCCTAGCATCTTACAATGGCATCTCGTCAATTTATGTCACACCTTCTCTTCTTAGGCATCCTAAGTCTGAGGTATCCTGATTCCTAACATCAATTAGATTTGAATCTCAGTCAGATGTGATGGTTGGGACATATTTCCAAGAGTTATAACATTGGTCCTTATATATCGGTTAGGTGATGTCATGCCTATCACACCTGGCCGGAGGACTTGTTATTATAGTTTCTTGTTTAGCAAGTTTATCCATTCTTCCATGAGGAAACTGTAAGACTTATTCTATAAGTTGTTTTCGATGGATCCTTTGTATCCAAAGCTTGATCTTTGCTTCAAGACCATGTCAATACTGTCTCGAAGCATGTTTGTGGTACTCCGATTTTCAACAAGAACATTTGAATCCCAATGCTAAATGTTTCTTGCTCAATTATCCGAACACCATTGTATGGGTAATGTCATGAAATTTTTCTCCCCTTACCTAAAGGGTTTTCTACATTATATCCTGTCATGGATATCATGCTCTGTTTATCATTGGGAAGGATATACCCCTGAAATATCTAATAACCATATTTCCTTTCCATTATTTGGTTTAACCTTTCTGGTGATCATTATGGTCTAAGCAGTATTAATTCCTTGCTTATGTAAACCCATCGGTGTACAATTCTGTCAGTAAGACCCTCTTACTTTTGTTGATGACATTCTGGTAACCACCGATGGACGAGAACTTTGCCTATTGGTCCGCCTCGTTGCAACGATAAGGAAAATGGTTCTCTTCGTCCCTCGCCCTTGGTACCAACGTTGTTGCCGACATAACTGACATGGTACTCTCTGACATGCCTTGCTATCATGACCGTGCAAGATGTCACTTCTCGTATTAAAAAAACCCATGCGGTGGGCCCATAACCCACAGTTCCACAGGATCGAAACCCGACTATCCTGTACACCTTATTGACACAGTTATCCATTGCTCTTGGTTTCGTAGGTAATTCGCGAGCCACCTTCCTAGTGATCTATTCTGGTGTCAGACGCAATACTTATTCTCGTTGCTCTGAACCCCGTTTCACACTCCGTTTCAGGCATCGAACGATTGCCTACCCGTTTGAAACTTGGGTACCATCGTATATTGCACTCAGCGAATTCACTGAAATACAACTCGCGGGGTACCTTATGTATTCCCCATTGAGTTCACCGTCAGATGCCCAGCTTTGTGGAGATGCGTTCTTCCGGAGTTTTTCCCGTTGGTCGCGTTCGTAGGACGAGGGAGATCCCAAAGAAAGGATGACGACTTGATCATGATGACCTAGAGCAGAGAAATAAAGACTTCAACGTAATGGATCGACCACTTCGAGAAGAGCAACCAAGATCGAGAAGACCCATTAGAATTTCGTAACCAGAATTTTCCCCTTAGTCCCCCTCTTAAATCTCAGGACGAGATTTCTTGTAGTGGAGGAGAATTGTGACGCCCGGATAATTAGACTACAGTAATCCCCTGCTAATGATGCCATGCCACCTCGATTACTGTTGATAATCTCGCGTTAGTTCAAAACCGATTCAAATTCAAATTGAATTAAAAGCAAACATCAACAGTTTTTAAACTTTAAAACTAAAATGTTCAAGTTGTAGAAAATAAATCATAAATAATATTGATGCACAAACCACATTTTTGTAAAGTGTTTAGATGCACTAAGGAAATTAAAACAACATCAAAACACTTAATTTAATACCTTTTTCAAATTAATAAAATATTAAACTATTTTAATTAGCTGTTCAAATTAATGTGGCACTATTGTAATTCTAAATACTAATTTAGGTGTTGAAATTATATATTACAAAAACTAAAATAAATTAATTATTAAAAGAAACAGAAAAGATAAAAACAGAAAACAATCTAACAAAAAAAATTAAAGGAGAACCCCCCCTGCTGGGCCAAGTGGCCCAGCTGGCCTCCATCGTCCGAACGGGCCGGCGCCGCCACCCGTCGCCGCACTCCAACCGCCCCTGGCGCCGCCACCCGTCGCCCAAAGCCGTCCCCGGCGCCACCCGGAGCGTCTCCGCCTCGCTGTTCTCCTCCTCGTCGCCGCCTCGCCATCCTCCTCCTCGTCGTCGCCTTGCCGAATCACGTCCCCATCGACCTCCCCCGAGCCCACTGCCACCTCGCTCCACCCTCTCCTCCTCCGTGCGTGCGTGTCACCGTCATCGCGCGCTCGGCGCCCCGCTCCGTCGTTGCGACACACGGCCGCGCGCGAGCCCCTGCCGCGCCGCCCACACCCGCGCCCGGAGCTCACTCTGCCTTGGCCTCCCCCGACGCTGCACCTGCCTCCACCTGGCCGCGCCGGCTCTGCCCGGCCGCGCCCGCGAATCTCCCTATGCGCGCTCGCTCGCCTCTCCCTGCCCCCGCTGTCCCGCTGCGACCGTCGCCGCCTGCACGTGCGGCCACAGCACCTCGCCCGTCCACCACCGCCGGCCCCTTCGCCAGCACGCCGCCCCCACCATGTTGTCTCGCCGGCACCGCGCCGTTGGCCGCGGCCGGGGCCAACGCCCGGGCAGCGCCCAGCCGTGGCCGTCTCCTGGGTTCGCCCCGACATGTACCCCACCCGCAACCATTAAACGCCCACTCCATTGGCCTCATGGGCCACTGGCAGCCGGGGCCCACTCCCCTGGAACGGTTATAAAAAAAGGAAAAAAATAAAAATAAAAATAATTAAAATTAATTAATTAATTAATCCTGATAAATTAAAACACTAATCTGTCACTGACTAATGGGGCCCTCACTTAACTAATCCTAATTAGTTTAAAACAAATCATATCTCACCTCTTTCTCAATGACATGTGGGTCCCACTGGACCCACAGGTCAGATTTGACCCAGTCAACCGCATTGTTGACTGATGACTTTAGTATTGCATCATGATGACGTCAGCAGACACTATTCTGGATAATGTTAGAATTAAATAGATAAATAAATTCAGAAAATGATAAAATCCTTTTAAAATGAATATAAAATAAACCGTAGCTCGGATGAAAAAACTCTGTACATTAAAGTTGCTCAGAACGATGAGACGAATCCGAATAGCAGCCCCTTCGTCCGCCATACATCCCTAGCACAGCGAACACGCAATTTTCCTCCTGCAGTCTGGCTGTTCGAAAACGCAAAACACCTTTTCTGGTGTTTCCCCCCTTTGTCGGTAGCACCTAATACTGCGTTAGGTCATCCCTAACACCGCGTATTGCCATGTTATGCTTTGTGATGCTTTGATTGCTATGTTATTCATTGTGTTCCCCTCCGTTACTTCTTTCCGGTACACCCCGAGACTGCCGGCGACCCCCCAGTTCGTCTACGGTGTTGACGACCCTTCCTTTTTGCCAGAGCAACCAGGCAAGCCCCCCCCCTTGATCACCAGATATCGCCTACTCTCCTCTATACTTCTTGCATTAGAATAGTGTAGCATGTTACTGCTTTCCGTTAATCCGATTCTGATGCATAGCATGTCATTATTGCTACAACTGTTGATACCTTACCTGCAATCCTAAATACTTAGTATAGGATGCTAGATTATCATCAGTGGCCCTACATTCTTGTCAGTTCACCATGCTATACTATCGGGCCGTGATCACGTCGGGTGTCGATCACGGGTAAATACATTTATATATATACATACTATACAGGTGGTGACTAAAGTCGGGTCAGCTCGTTGAGTACCCGCAAGTGATTCTGATGTGGGGGCTGAAGGGGCAGGTGGCTCCATCCTGGTAGTGGTGGGCCTGAGTTCCCGACGGCCCCCGACTGTTACTTTGAGGCGGAGCGATAGGGCAGGTTGAGACCACCTAGGAGAGAGGTGGGCCTGGCCCTGGTCGGCGTTCACGGTTACTTCAAAATAACACGCTTAACGAGATCTGGGTATTTGATCTGAGTCTGGCTACTGGCCTATACACACTAACCAACTACGCGGGGACATTTATGGGCACTCGACATCGTGGTATCAGCCCAAGCCTTCGTGACGTCAGCGACTAATGTCGCGCGCCAGGTTGGACTGGAACACCTGCTCTAGTATAAGGGAGGCTAGGTCTGCTCACCGGCCGCGTACGCAACATGCAAGTGTGCAATGGGCGATGGGCCCGAACCCCTGCCCATAGGATTTAGACCGGCGTGCTGACCTCTCTATTGTGCCTAGGTAGGGCTGCGACATGTTGATCTTCCGAGGCCGGGCATGACCCCGACAAGTCTATCCGGACAAAGGGGATCGAGCGTGTTGGGAAATGTGGTGCACCCCTGCAGGGAAGTTAATCTATTCGAATAGTCATGACCTTCGGTAACAGGACGACTTGGAGTTGTACCTTGACCTTATGACAACTAGAACCGGATACTTAATAAAACACACCCTTCCAAGTGCCAGATACAACTGGTGATCGCTCTCTCACAGGGCGACGAGGGGAGGATCATCGGTTAGGATTATGCTACACGATGTTACTTGGCGAACTTACCATCTACTCTCTTCTACATGCTGCAAGATGGAGATGGCCAGAAGCGTAGTCCTCGATAAGGACTAGCTATCCCCCTCTTATTCCGGCATTCTGCAGTTCAGTCCACATATGATACCCTTATTCCATTTGATACCAATGCATACATATGTAGTGTAGCTCCTTGCTTGCGAGTACTTTGGATGAGTACTCACGGTTGCTTTGCTCCCTCTTTTCCCCCTTGATATACGCGATTGCTGCGACCAGACGATGGAGCCCAGGAGCTAGACGCCACTGTCGCTGACGACTACTACTACTCGGGAGGTGCCTACTAATACGTGCAGCCCGCTGACGACGACCAGGAATAGTTTAGGAGGATCCCAGGAAGGAGGCTTGCGCCTCTTTCGATCTGTATCCCAGTTTGTGCTAGCCTTCTTAAGGCAATCTTGTTTAACTTATGTATGTACTCAGATATTGTTGCTTCCGCTGACTCGTCTATGATCGAGCTCTTGTATTCGAGCCTTCGAGGCTCCTGGCCTGTAATATGATGCTTGTATGACTTATTTTCTTTATAGAGTTGTGTTGTGATATCTTCCTGTGAGTCCCTGATCTTGATCGTACACGTTTGCATGTATGATTAGTGCATGATTTAATCGGGGGCATCACAGTTGAGCCGGGTGATCCGGTAAGCTTTGGTCCGGTTGTTAGATGCATGAGTTGTTAGCTATCGTCATGGCCAGACCCGTGCCTCCGTACGTGTGTAGTGCATGGAATAGTTAGTGGCCAGTTAATCCGTACGTGACTTAGTGGCCTTGCCGGGTTGTGCGTGAAGGCCGACCTCCTGTGTATATAAACTTTGCTTTTAGTCATGAATAAGGTCGTGAGGGCTGAGGGAGAAACAATGTGGCCACCGTGTGATCATCAAGGGAGCCTCTTGGCAAAGCTCGTGTATTCTTCCTTGGTGCATGTGTGTGTGCGTTCTCATGTGTTCTTGAGAGAAGTAGAGAGAAGATTAAGTTGTGAGAGGTAGCAAGAGGTAGAAGAAGACGCGGCGCTGCGAGGAGGCGGTGCCAACACAAGAGACTCTCTGTTATTTGGTTGCAGGGTTGTTTGAGAGAGACCATCTTCATCCTACGCCTCCCATAGATTGATAAACCTTAGGTCATCCACTTGAGGGAAATTCGCTACTGTCCTACAAACCTCTGCACTTGGAGGCCCAACAACGTCTACAAGAAGAATGTTGTGTAGTAGACATCACATGTACTCGTTGTCTCCCTTTGAATTTGGCCGTTGTGGGATCCCTTCCCGGTTTACATTTGGGAAGAGGACTAAGGCCACTGTAAATAGGACTTAGCCACCACCATAGAGGGGACGGATCATTCAGATCATCCTCACACCCACCAGCTCATCAAGCGCAAGAACACCTCTCCTCCTGAGGTTGTTCTCCGCTGTACTAGTTCATCCTCAGCACCTCAAGGCCAATCCACCACAAAGCAGGAGTAGGGTTTTACACCGCAAGGTGGCCCAAACCTGGGTAAACTGATGTGTCTGTTGTTCGTTGGGTTCGTCCAGCTAGGCCGTGGGATTAGCGAGCACGTGGGTTGGGAGGACAAGTTGTTCGCACGCACCCAAGTGTTCGAACCTCTCAAGGGTCTGCAGAACCCTAAATCCGACAATCGCCCAAAGAGGCTGGTGATGATGGTGCCCGAGAGGGAGGGGAAGATCGCGAAGACGAGGCAGCAGGTCACCAGTGGGAGGCGCAGGCATCCATGCCATCGTACTCTGACCTGACGCCCAGTCACCCGCCTTCTTCGTCTTCCCTCATTTTCTCTCCTGCACCACTACTCTGGAGAAGCGCCAGGACCCCAACCCGACACCTTCCCTGGGGAGACGACGAGCAGCCAAGGCGGCCAGGGGGCTCGGGGCGCACCGCTCCCCACCTTGGTGGGCTGGAAGGCGCGCCTCTCATCAACATCAGCCCCAAGGCCTCCATAAGAGGCAGTGCTGGGATTACCAACGGTCCCCAGCCATGCCTCCCGGGCGAGCGTCGAAGACACCGGAAACCTGGTCACTGTGCCAACAAGCAGCAGCAGTGCGGGGCTGAATGCCACGCTACCCGATGGACAGCCAGCCATGGCGGAAGGATCAAGCACTTTCCCACAACGAGAAAGCTTGATATCCCCCATGCCACAGGCGGTTTGCCCGCCGCGTCTTCCCCAGGCTTGGACCAGGCTCACTCCCCAAGCATCAGCACAAGCATTTGATGTCACCAACCTCAAGCTAGAGCCCGGGGCCTGGCCCCGACTCTTCTCTTCAACATAATCAACAAAAGGAAGAAATTGGAGGAGAAGGGATGCGAAGATGGATAACCGCACTCTCCCCTCGCCGTCCCTTTTATAGGCGGGCCAAGGAAGAGAATTGCTCCCTCAACGAGCGACCGCCACCCTCCTCCGCCAATTCGCGATGACCGGGCCTCCGCCTTGACAATCTCCCGCACCACGCGCCTCCGTTACCTACCCCGCGCGATGCATGTAGCATACGTGGCTAAGGATAAGGGCGTGGTGGGAAGAGTAAATTGGCAGTTTCCACCCTGTGCGTTAAAGTGATTCACGGGCCATTGAAAGAGTGGCCCCACCACGATTGGCTTTACACGACGCGCGGCAAAACTGGAAACTGGTCCGGACTCAAGATTAATGAAGAAGCAAAGAAGATATCAAGAGGCCAACCTGTTCCGCACCCCTACCTGTGCAATTATCAGGACCTACCCTGACAACGCTCGGAAACGTGTTTGGGGCGGCCCGGGGGCTTCTATCGGTGCAACCAACCCTGCGTCTATTGCCCAGACTGTGCATAGGCACGGGAGCAAGTTACAGCACCAAGGGCAGGCCAAAGTACAAGAAATCAAGATTCTCAGGAGGCCAACATGCAGATTAAGAGGACCAAAGCCAAGCCAGAGAAGTAAGAAACCACCAGGAGAAAAGCCTCCCTTGCCGGGCAGGCGAGCCCGACAAGGACGGGGTCACCCTGGAAGAAGACATCCAAGACACCCTGAAAGGGCCTGCAGAGCTCACGGAGATGTAGCTACGTTACTAAACCACCTCACCACGACGCACATCATCGAGAAGTGTCGTGTCAAGCCACAAAGTGACCAAGGGATAGCCATCTGCCACATGGCAGCCTCTATCTACAGGAAAAACCTACAGACGACACCCGTCCTATGACGTGTCAAGTGAGCACGCGCGAAGCTGGCAAAACTGCTCGGCAAGGCTTGCCGAGCAAGCGATGATGTGACATCGAGCGGAGCATTTAATGCGCTCTGTCAGCCTGCAGAGTTAGGTATGATAGCACTGTGTGCTATCTTATCAGTGCATAATGACTTATTTTCCACTTTAGTGACCCCTTAACCCATAAAAGGAGGCCTGAGGCAACTTTAGAAAGGGTTGGACACCGGATTAGGAAATCCATCCCCACATATCCCATATGCACAGAGCTATTTAGCCCCGAGGCAACCCTGCTGAGTAAACGGGCTACGACCACCACCATTTTTCCACCATCAATCCACCAAAGCAGGACTAGGGTTTTATGCCTCACGATGGCTCAAACCTAGGTAAAAACTGCATGTGTGATACCTACCGTGCTGCCCCATGCTCCTCTACTCTTTGTGCAATGTGCCATCCACCCACTGAACCAGCAAGGGACCTTTGGTCCCATAGGTGGCCGTGGTTTCCCGCGACACCTCAGTGCCTCCCTTACCCTCTGTTGTATTCACCTCGACCTCCATGATACGTCTCCAACGTATCAATAATTTTTTATTGTTCCATGTTGTTATATTAACAATCTTGGATGTTTTATAATCATTTTATATCATTTTTTGGTACTGACCTATTAACATAGTGCCAACTTCCAGTTGCTGTTTTTTGCATGTTTTTTACATCGCAGAAAATCAATACCAAACGGAGTCCAAATGCAATGAAACTTTACCAAGATTTTTTATGGACCAGAAGACACCTAATGGGCCAAGGCAGCGCTTGGGGGTGCTCTAAGGGGAGCACAACCCACCATGGCGCGCCTGGAGACCTGTACGCTCCCTGGTGGGTTGTGCCCACCTCGGGTGCCCCCAGACATCCTCTTTTCTCTATAAATACCCCAATATTCTAGAAACCCTAGGGGAGTCGACGAAAAATAATTCCAGCCGCTGTAGAGTCCAGAACCACCAGATCCAATCTAGACACCATCACGGAGGGGTTCACCACTTCCGTTGGTGCCTCTCCGATGATGCGTGAGTAGTTCTTTGTAGACCTTTGGGTCCGTAGTTAGTAGCTATATGGCTTCCTATCTCTCATTTGATTCTCAATACAATGGTGTCTTGGAGATCCATATGATGTAACTCTTTTTGCAGTGTGTTTGTTGGGATCAGATGAAGTTTGAGTTGATGATTAGATCTATCTCTTTTTGTCCATGAAAGTTATTTGAGTTTCTTTGATCTATTATATGAATGATTTCTCATAGCCTCGTATTTCTTCTCCGACATTTGGGTTTTGTTTGGCCAACTTGATCTATTTATCTTGCAATGGGAAGAGGTGCTTTGTAGTGGGTTCGATCTTACGGTGCTTGATCCCAGTGATAGAAGGGGAACCGACACGTATGTATCATTGCTTCTAAGGATAAAATGATGTGGTATATGTCTACATAGATAGATCTTGTATACATCATGTCATCATTCTTATTGCATTACTCCGTTTCTCCATGAACTTAATACACTAGATGCATGCTGGATAGCGGTCGATGTGTTGAGTAATAGTAGTAGATGCAGGCAGGAGTCAGTCTACTAATCTTGGGTGTGATGCCTATGTAATGATCATTGCCTGGATATCGTCATGATTATTTGAAGTTCTATTAATTGCCCAACAGTAATTGGTTTACCCACCGTTTTCTATTTTTCTCGAGAGAAGCCACTAGTGAAACCTACGCCCCCCCAGTCTCTTTCTCATATTATTTACCTTCGTGGTCTATTTTATTTTCCTTTTGTTTTTAGATCTATTAAACCAAGATACAAAAATACCTTGCCGCGATTTATTTTATTTGGTGTTCGATCTATCAATCTACTACAATTTATCTCATATCCGTTTGCCAATTTCTGGCGCCGCTACCCGAAAGGGATTGACAACCCCTGTTACACGCGGGTTGCGAGTAGTTGTTATTTGTGTGCAGGTGATGTTTACGTTGTGTTGCTTGGTTCTTCTACTGGTTTGATAACTTTGGTTTCATATCTGAGGGAAATACCTACCGCCGCGGTGCTGTATCATCCCTTCCTCTTTGGGGAAATACTGGCGTAGCTTCAAGCGACATCAAAAGGAATTTCTGGCGCCGTTGCCGGGGAGGATCTTCAACATATACCAGGTTCCTAATCACAAATCTCATCTCTTCACAATTTACATTATTTGACATTTGCCTCTCATTTTCCTCTCCCCCACTTCACAAAAATTTGCCGTTTTTATTCAACCTTCTTTTTCGTTCGCCGTTTTCCTGTCGAATCTATCCTTTGCTTGCAACCATGAGTGATTTCAGTATGGCACCAACAGATGATGTCCTAACTCCTAAGATTGGACATACGGGTAGTCTGGATGCTAAACTTTTGTCTTGGGGCAAGGGAATGTTATGGGAAAGGAACGTATTCAAGAATTTTTCAATTGTGTTGGAAATCTAAGTCTTGATGATGCTCCTATACTTAGAACCACTAGATCTTATGCGGATGCAATTTCAGCACTAGTTCTAAAACTTGAAAGTAAATTTATCCATACACATCCTACCTTGCAGAGATTGTTTTTTCAACTTCCCGTTATAAAAAACCCAAAAGCTAAAAAGTTAGCCGCTCTCGTTCTTATGAATGAATTTGACTACATAATACGGGAAGCTAGAGAAATCTTTGATTTTTATGGTATGAATCGTGAAAAGCCCGTAATAGAAGAAATTCTTTACAGTAGTGGTTATCCGTTAAGATGTTTGCTTGGGGACAATAATATCTTTGATGAGAATCTTAAAAAGGAAGTCCCAATCCTAGATGTAATTCAACATGTTTTTAACAGTGTTAATCAATATTACTCTTGGATTGTTGCCGGAAAACAACGTGGTTATGATAATGGGCAACTTAATAATGCTAAGGTTACTAGGGATAATATGTTTTATGTTGTTTTTTACAAAACTCCATGATGAAAATACTTCTAATGGAATTAAGAATAAGGATGACAAAATGTAGATCCTTTCTTTATGCCTAGTTAAGGGCGTGAAACTATAGCGCTTGTTGGGAGGCAACCCAATGAATAAAATTTATTTTTGCTTTTTGCTTCCTGTTCTTCAGTGTTTTCACAATTATTCTACTGTTATGATTGTGTTTTTTGTGTTTTAGTTAGTGTTTGTGCCAAGTAAAGCCTTTAGGATCTTCTTGGGTGATAGTTGTTTGATCTTGCTGAAAAAACAGAAACTTTTGCTCTCACAAAAATAATTCTCATTTTTCACTAGAGAGCGATAAAATACACATTCCTTTTGTAGTAGATATAAATGCAAACTTCTCAGGTCATCCTAATTTTTCAGAATTTTTGGAGTTATAGAAGTATTCGAAACATCCAGATTACTACAGACTATTCTGTTTTTGACAGATTCTATTTTCTTTGCGTTGTGTGCTTCTTTTGATGGCTCTATGGTTTTCTTTGATGAGTTTTTGCCATAGAAAAGTTGGAATACAGTAGATATAATGGAAGAACAAAATATGAATTGGTTTTCTACAACACTTATAGTAGTGATTTGTTTTCTTATACTAACGGATCTCACGAAGGCTTTTGTTGAGTTTTGTGTGATTGAAGTTTTGAAGTTTTGGGTTATCTTATGATGGATGAAGGAATAAGGAGTAAGAGGCATCCCAAGCTATTATCCAAAGTAGAGCAAGAAACTAAGCTTGGGGATGCCCCCGAGTGGCATCCCCTCTTTCTTCTAACGACCATCGGTATTTTACTCGAAACTATATTTTTATTCATCACATAGTATGTGTTTTGCTTGGAGCGTCTTTTATGATATGAGTCTTTGCTTGTTTTATTTTGTGTTTTAAGTCTTGATTCCTTGTTGGACACACCTATTTGAGAGAGCCAAAATTATGTCATGACTTGTTAGAATTGCTCTCTATGCTTCACTTAAATTTTTATGAGCTATGGACTTGCTCTAGTGCTTCACTTATATCTTTTTGAGCACGGTGTGCTTTAGTATTTTTGAAGAAATGCTTTCTTGCTTCACTTAGATTTATTTGAGAGTTAGTAAAATTTTCAAGACATTCTCTCTTTCTTCACATAAATTAATTTGAGAGAAATAAATATTATGCTCATGATCTTCACTTATATTTGTTTGAGCTTATCAAAAGCAACATATGAAAATTAGTCCCAAAGTGATAGATATCCAAGAAGGATATAATAAATATTTCATGAAGATCATTGGACAAAATAAACTTGATTCTTAGTAATAGTTTTGAGATATGATGATGTGATATGTTAGTTATGTTGATGAGTAATTATGCTTTGGTAAGAATATTGGTGTTAAGGTTTGTGATTCCCTATGCAAGTATGAAAGTCAATAATTATGCAATGAAATTATGTCCTACTTGTGGTGCATTATTTGGTGTTAATTATGCTTAATGCTTGCTTATGATATTATTCGTTTCTTGGTTGGTCGCTTCTCAATCTTTTGCTAGCCTTCATTCTGCACTAAGTATGATCACTACTTGTGCATCCAAAAACCTTTAAACTAGTTTTGCCACATGAGCCCACGATATCTACCTATATGCGGTATTCTTTTGCCGTTCTAAGCAAATTTGTATGTGCCATCTCTAATTTTGAAAATAAACTTCTCTTTTGTGTGTTCGTTCCGCTCGCGGAGCGGTGAGGGGTGGCTAATATTTTCCATGCTAGATGTGTTATTCTCACGATGAGTGTTTATTCACTTGACATTGCACGAGAGTAAGGAAAAGGTATTAGGGATGCCTAGTCCAGAAATGAAAAATGAATTTACTTTATGTTGTCAAATAATAAATTCCTTGTAAAGTGATGGTATGGAAGGCACCCGTGGATACGGTTAGCCATGGAAAGTGAAAGTACGGTGGAAAAATGAATAAACTTTATTTTCTGTTTGGGAAGTGCCTATGATATATCTAGCATGGAAAGTGTTGAAAACTCTAAGTCATTTTCATTGGTGGGAAAGACACACCTCCCAAAATGTTTTTATCTCTAAGTTTTTTGCTTTGAGCTCTAGCACCTCTACAAATCCCTACTTCCCTCTGCAAATGGCCTTTCTTTTACTTGATGCAATTTTTATTTTGAATTTGAGTCTCCATCTTCTCTTATAAAAGCACCAACTAGGAGGCACTATGATCATACTCGAGTATTGGGTGTAGTTAATATGCGAGTGTGTTTCATGAATGGATCAATGATTGAGCATGATGGGCGAGGGATAGCTTATTTTAGCGTTGATATTTTGAAAGACATGGCTGCTTGTTGATATGCTTGAGTATTTAAGTTATCATATCAAAACTAGACTATTGCTTTGAACAATATAAAAGTACAAATGTCCATGCTATAAAGAAAAGAATATGATATGACATGTTAGGCAGCATTCCACATCAAAAATTCTGTTTTTATCGCTTACCTACTCGAGGATGAGTAGGAGTTAAGCTTGATGATGCTGATACGTCTCCAACATATCTATAATTTTTTATTGTTCCATGTTGTTATATTATCAATCTTGGATGGTTTGTAATCATTTTATATCATTTTTTGGTACTAACCTATTGATATATGCCAAGTGCCATTTGCTGTTTTTTGCATGTTTTTTACATCATAGAAAATCAATACCAAACGGAGTCCAAATGCAATGAAACTTTATAGAGATTTTTTATGGACCAGAAGACACTTAATGGGCCAAGGCAGCGCCTGGGGGGGGTGCTCCGAGGGGAGAAAAACCGACCAGGGCACGCCTGGAGGCCCGGGCACGCCCTGGTGGGTTGTGCCCACCTCGGGTGCCCCCTGCTACCTCTTTAGCACTGCGTTGGTTTTCCCCGAAGAGGAAGGGATGATGCAGCAAAGTAGCGTAAGTATTTCCCTCAGTTTTTGAGAACCAAGGTATCAATCCAGTAGAAGGCTACGCGTGAGTCACTCGTACCTGCACAAAACAAATAAATCCTCGCAACCAACGCGAATAGGGGTTGTCAATCCCTACACGGCTACCTACGAGAGTGAGATCTGGTAGATATGATAATATAATATTTTTGGTATTTTTATGATAAAGATGCAAAGTAAAATAAAGCCAAAGTTGGTACTGACCTATTTTAATAATATCCTCAATTTTATCAATTCTAGTGGAATCGTGATTTATTTTCTCATTAACTATGGGTTCCTTCTCTTTAATATTTTTCAAAGTGACTCCTACTTTAGATCCATATTGAGAGATTCGGTTGTCGATCTTTTTATCCAAATTTTTAATTAACTCTACGGTAGCAACCTTATTTTCAATAATTTCAAGTCTTTGCATTACATGCTCCAAAGTTAATACAGTTCCATTAACCAAAAGAGGGGGTGAGCCAAACAGATCTATCATAGCATTATAAGAATCAAAAGTATGGCTACCCAAGAAGTTCCCTCCAATAATAGTATCAAGGACATATCTGTGAGAAGGAGTAATGCCTACATAAAAATTGCGAAGAAGAACGGAAGTAGATTGCTTCCTGGTGGATCTATTTTGAGCATTGCAAATTCTATACCAAGCATCTTTTAGATTTTCTCCCTCCCTTTGCTTAAAATTTAGAATTTCACTCTCGGGAGACAACGGAGAAGATAAGGGACTAGCCATAACGACAAGCAAACGGACTAACACACAAGCAAACAAACAAAAAGCAAGCAGGCAAAAAGAGGCAAATAGAGAAAGAGATGGAGGATAGAGAGAGAGAGAGAGGACGAATAAAACGGCATGGGTGAAGTGGGGAGAGGAAAACAAGAGGAAAATGGAAAATAATGTAATGCGGTAGATAAGGGTATGTGATGGGTACTTGGTATGTTGACTTTTGCGTAGACCTCCATGGCAACGACGCCAGAAATCCTTCTTGCTACCTCTTGAGCACTGCGTTGGTTTTCCCTGAAGAGGAAGGGATGATGCAACAAAGTAGCGTAAGTATTTCCCTCAGTTTTTGAGAACCAAGGTATCAATCTAGTAGGAGGCTACGCGCGAGTCCCTCGTACCTGCACAAAACAAATAAATCCTCGCAACCAATGCGAATAGGGGTTGTCAATCCCTACACGGCCACTTACGAGAGTGAGATCTGATAGATATGATAAGATAATATTTTTGATATTTTTGTGATAAAGATGCAAAGTAAAATAAAGGCAAAGTAAATAGCAAAGAAAATAACTAAGTAGTAGGAGATTAATATGATAAAGATAGACCCGGGGGCCATAGGTTTCACTAGTGGCTTCTCTCGAGAGCATAAGTATTCTATGATGGGTGAACAAATTACTGTTGAGCAATTGACATAATTGAGCATAGTTATGAGAGTACCTAGGTATGATCATGTATATAGGCATCATGTACGAGACAAGTAGACCGACTCCTGCCTGATCTACTACTATTACTCCACTCATCGACCGCTATCCATCATGCATCTAGAGTATTAAGTTAAAAACAGAGTAACGCCTTAAGCAAGATGACATGATGTAGAGGGATAAACTCATGCAATATGATGAAAACCCCATCTTGTTATCCTCGATGGCAACAATACAATACGTGCCTTGCTGCCCCTACTGTCACTGGGAAAGGACACCGCAAGATTGAACCCAAAGCTAAGGACTTCTCCCATTGCAAGAAAGATCAATCTAGTAGGCCAAACCAAACTGATAATTCGAAGAGACTTGCAAAGATAACCAATCATACATAAAAGAATTCAGAGAAGATTCAAATATTGTTCATAGATAGACTTGATCATAAACTCACAATTCATCGGTCTCAACAAACACACCGCAAAAAGAAGATTACATCGAATAGTTCTCCACAAGAGAGGAGGAGAACATTATATTGAGATCCAAAGAGAGAGAAGAAGCCATCTAGCTAATAACTATGGACCCGTAGGTCTGAGGTAAACTACTCACACTTTATCGGAGGGGCTATGGTGTTGATGCAGAAGCCCTCCATGATCGATGCCCCCTCCGGCGGAGCTTCGAAACAGGCCCCAAGATGGGATCTCGTGGATACAGAAAGTTGCGGCGGTGGAATTAGGTTTTGGCTCTGTATCTGATCATTTGGTGGTACGTAGGTATATATAAGAGGAAGGAGTATGTCGGTGGAGCAACAGGGGGCCCACGAGGGTGGAGGGCGCGCCCCCTACCTCGTGGCCTCCTCTTTTGTGTCTTGACGTAGGGTCCAAGTCTCCTGGGTCTTGTTCGTTGAGAAAATCACGTTCCCGAAGGTTTCATTCCGTTTGGACTCCATTTGATATTCCTTTTCTTCAAAACCCTAAAACATGCAAAAAACGGCAATTCTGGGCTGGGCCTCCGGTTAATAGGTTAGTCCCAAAAATAATATAAAAGTGGATAATAAATCCCAATAATGTCCAAAACAGTAGATAATATAGTATGGAGCAATCAAAAATTATAGATACGTTGGAGACATATCAAGCATCCCCAAGCTTAATTCTTGCTCGTCCTCGAGTAGGTAAATGATAAAACAGAATTTTTGATGTGGAGTGCTACTTGACATAATTTTAATGTAATTCTTCTTAATTGTGGTATGAATATTCAGATCCGAAAGATTCAATACAAAAGTTTAGTATTGACATAAAAATAATAATACATCAAGCATACTAACAAAGCAATTATGTCTTCTCAAAATAACATGGCCAAAGAAAGTTATCCCTACAAAATCATATAGTCTGGCTATGCTCCATCTTCACCACACAAAATATTTAAGTCATGCACAACCCCGATGACAAGCCAAGTAATTGTTTCATACTTTTGACATTCTGTAACTTTTTCAATCTTCACGCAATACATGAGCGTGAGCCATGGACATATCACTATAGGTGGAATAGAATGGTGGTTGTGGAGAAGACAAAAAGGGAGAAGATAGTCTCACATCAACTAGGCGTATCAACGGGCTATGGAGATGCCCATCAATAGATATCAATGTGAGTGAGTAGGGATTGCCATGCAACGGATGCACTAGAGCTATAGGTATATGAAAGCTCAAAAAGAAACTAAGTGGGTGTGCATACAACTTGCTTGCTCATGAAGACCTAGGGCAATTTGAGGAAGCCCATCATTGGAATATACAAGCCAAGTTCTATAATGAAAAATTTCCACTAGTATATGAAAGTGACGAAATGAGAGACTCTCTACTATGAATATCATGGTGCTACTTTGAAGCACAAGTGTGGCAAAAGGATAGTAGCATTGTCCCTTCTCTCTTTTTCTCTCATTTTTTTATTTGGGCCTTTTTTATGGCCTCTTTTTTTTATTTTTTTATTTTTCGTCCGGAGTCTCATCCCGACTTGTGGGGGAATCATAGTCTCCATCATCCTTTCCTCACTGGGACAATGCTCTAATAATGATGATCATCACACTTTATTTTTCTTAAAACTCAACAATTACAACTAGATACTTAGAACAAAATATGACTCTATATGAATGCCTCCGGCGGTGTACCGGGATATGCAATGACTCATGAGTGACATGTATGAAAGAATTATGAATGGTGGCTTTGTCGCAAATAAGATGTCGACAACATGATCATGCTAAGCAAGTGTCATAATAAACAGAACGGTGGAAAGTTGCATGGCAATATATCTCGGAATGGCTATGGAAATGCCATAATAGGTAGGTATGCTAGCTGTTTTGAGGAAGGTATATGGTGGCTGTATGATACCGGCGAAAGGTGCACGGTATTAGAGAGGCTAGCAATGATGGAAGGGTGAGAAAAGTGCGTATAATCCATGGACTCAACATTAATCATAAAGAACTCATATACTTATTGCAAAAATCTACAAGTTATCAAAGCAAAGTATTACGCACATGCTCCTAGGGGGTAGATTGGTAGGAAAAGACCATCGCTGGTCCCCGACCGCCACTCATAAGGAAGACAATCAAAAAATAAATCATGCTCCGACTTCATCACATAACGGTTCACCATACGTGCATGCTACGGGAATCACAAACTTTAACACAAGTATTCTTTAAATTCACAATTACTCTACTAGCACAACTTTAATATCACCATCGTCATATCTCAAAACAATTATCAAGCATCGAACTTCTCATAGTATTCAACACACTCATAATAAAGTTTTATTATTAATCTTGTATACCAAGAATATTAGGATTTTAAGCAAATTACCATGCTATTTAGGACTCTCAAAATAATCTAAGTGAAGTATGAGAGATAAATAGTTTCTATAAAACGAATCCACCACCGTGCTCTAAAAGATATAAGTGAAGTACTAGAGCAAAACTACATAATTCAAAAGATATAAGCGAAGCACATAGAGTACTCTAGCAAATTCCAAATCATGTATGGCTCTATCAAAATGTGTGTACATCAAAGATGATTGTGTTAAACTAAAAAGTAAAGACTCAAATAATAGAAGACGCTCCAAGCAAAACACATATCATGTGGCGAATAAAAATATATCTCCAAGTAAAGTTGCCGATAGAAGTAGACGAAAGAGGGGATGCCTTCCGGGGCATCCCCAAGCTTTGGCTTTTATGTGTCCTTAGATTATATTGGGGGTGCCATGGGCAACCCAAGCTTAGGCTCTTGCCACTCCTTGTTCCAAAATCGATCATATATTTACCCAAAACTTGAAAACATCACAACACAAAACTTAAAGTAGAAAATCTCGTGAGCCCCGTTAGCGAAAGAAAACAAACGACCACTTCAAGGTACTGTAATGAACTCATTCTTTATTTATATTGGTGTTTACCTACTGTATTCCAACTTCTCTATGGTTTACAAACTATTTTACTAGCCATAGATTCATCAAAATAAGCAAACAACACACGAAAAACAGAATCTGTCAAAAACAGAACAGTCCGTAGTAATCTGTAGCTAGCGCAAGATCTGGAACCCCAAAAATTCTAAAATAAATTTCTGGACGTGGGGAATTTATCTATTAATCATCTTCAAAAAGAATTAACTAAATCTCACTTTCCAAATAAAAAAGGCAGAAGTTCTCGTGAGCGCTGAAGTTTCTGTTTTTTTCAGCAAGTGTAACAAGACTTTCCCCAAGTCTTCCCAACGGTTCTACTTGGCACAAACACTAATTAAACACAAAAAACACAACCAAAACAGAGGCTAGATAAATTATTTATTACTAAATATGAGCAAAAAGCAAGGAATAAAAATAAAATTGGATTGCCTCCCAACAAACGCTATCGTTTAACGCCCCTAGCTAGGCATAACAAGCAAGGATAGATCTAGGTATTGCCATCTTTGGTAGGCAATTCTTCAATGAGGCATCTACCATCTTTAGGAATTTCTTTATTTTTATTTATTATCAAATTTTTAGGCACAAGATCGAAAAAATCATTTGTAACAAATGGTTCCTTAATGATAGCAAAAAGATTGGGATGAACACTTATAGATTTGAGATCCACAGATTCCTTACTAGAGGATTCACCCTTATTCTTAGGAACATACATAACCTTGGCAATTTTAGCGGGAGGACTTGGAGTGTTATTTACGGAAGAAAAAGTGGTTCCCAAGTTGGTAATAATATCCTCAATTTTATCAATTCTAGTGGAATCGTGATTTATTTTCTCATTAACTATGGGTTCCTTCTCTTTAATATTTTTCAAAGTGACTCGTACTTTAGATTCATATTGAGAGATTCGGTTGTGGATCTTTTTATCCAAATTTTCAATTAACTCTATGGTAGCAACCTTATTTTCAATAATTTCAAGTCTTTGCATTACATGCTCCAAAGTTAATACAGTTCCATTAACCAAAAGAGGGGGTGAGCCAAACAGATCTATCATAGCATTATAAGAATCAAAAGTATGGCTACCCAAGAAGTTCCCTCCAGTAATAGTATCAAGGACATATCTGTGTGAAGGAGTAATGCCTACATAAAAATTGTGAAGAAGAATGGAAGTAGATTGCTTCCTGGTGGATCTATTTTGAGCATTGCAAATTCTATACCAAGCATCTTTTAGATTTTCTCCCTCCCTTTGCTTAAAATTTAGAATTTCACTCTCGGGAGACAACGGAGAAGATAAGGGACTAGCCATAACGACAAGCAAACGAACTAACACACAAGCAAACAAAAAGCAAGCGGGCAAAAAGAGGCAAATAGAGAAAGAGATGAAGGATAGAGAGAGAGAGAGAGGGTGAATAAAATGGCATGGGTGAAGTGGGGAGAGGAAAACGAGAGGAAAATGGCAAATAATGTAATGCGGGAGATAAGGGTATGTGATGGGTACTTGGTATGGTGACTTTTGCATAGACCTCCCCAGCAACGGTGCTAGAAATCCTTCTTGCTACCTCTTGAGCACTGCGTTGGTTTTCCCCGAAGAGGAAGGGATGATGCAGCAAAGTAGCATAAGTATTTCCCTCAGTTTTTGAGAACCAAGGTATCAATCCAGTAGGAGGCTACGCGCGAGTCCCTCGTACCTGCACAAAACAAATAAATCCTCGCAACCAACGCGAATAGGGGTTGTCAATTCCTACACGGCCATTTACGAGAGTGAGATCTGATAGATATGATAAGATAATATTTTTGGTATTTTTGTGATAAAGATGCAAAGTAAAATAAAGGCAAAGTAAAGGAAAAGGAAATAACTAAGTAGTAGGAGATTAATATGATAAAGATAGACCCGGGGGCCATAGGTTTCACTAGTGGCTTCTCTCGAGAGCATAGGTATTCTACGGTGGGTGAACAAATTACTATTGAGCAATTGACAGAATTGAGTATAGTTCTGAGAATATCTAGGTATGATCATGTATATAGGCATCACGTCCGAGACAAGTAGACCGACCCCTACCCGCATCTACTACTATTACTCCACTCATCGACCGCTATCCATCATGCATCTAGAGTATTAAGTTAAAAACAGAGTAACGCCTTAAGCAACATGACATGATGTAGAGGGATAAACTCATGCAATATGATGAAAACCCCATCTTGTTATCCTCGATGGCAACAATACAATACGTGCCTTGCTGCCCCTACTGTCACTGGGAAAGGACACCGCAAGATTGAACCCAAAGCTAAGCACTTCTCCCATTGCAAGAAAGATCAATCTAGTAGGCCTAACCAAACTCATAATTCGAAGAGACTTGCAAAGATAACCAATCATACATAAAATAATTCAAAGAAGATTCAAATATTGTTCATAGATAGACTTGATCATAAACCCACAATTCATCGGTCTCAACAAACACACCGCAAAAAGAAGATTACATCGAATAGTTCTCCACAAGAGAGGAGGAGAACATTGTATTGAGATCCAAAAAGAGAGAAGAATCCATCTAGCTAATAATTATGGACCCGTAGGTCTGAGGTAAACTACTCAAACTTCATCGGAGTGGCTATGGTGTTGATGTAGAAGCCCTCCGTGATCGATGCCCCCTCCGGCGGAGCTCCGGAACAGGCCCCAAGATGGGACCTCATGGATACAAAAAGTTGCGGTGGTGGAATTAGGTTTTTGGCTCCGTATCTGCTTGTTTGGGGGTACGTAGGTATATATAGGAGGAAGGAGTACGTCAGTGGAGGAACAGGGGGCCCACGAGGGTGGAGGGCGTGACTTGGGGGGTAGGCGCGCCCCTACCTCGTGGCCTCCTCTTTTGTGTCTTGACGTAGGGTCCAAGTCTCCTGGGTCTTGTTCGTTGAGAAAATCACATTCCCGAAGGTTTCATTCCGTTTGGACTCCGTTTGATATTCCTTTTCTTCGAAACCCTAAAATAGGCAAAAAAACAGCAATTCTGGGCTGGGCCTCCTGTTAATTGGTTAGTCCCAAAAATAATATAAAAGTGGATAATAAATCCCAATAATGTCCAAAACAGTAGATAATATAGCATGGAGCAATCAAAAATTATAGATACGTTGGAGACGTATCACCCCCAGACCGCCTCTTTGCTCTATGAATACCCCAATATTCCAAAAACCCTAGGGGAGTCAACGAAAATCAATTCCAGCCACCGCAGAGTCCAGAACCACCAGATCCAGTCTAGACATCATCACGGAGGGGTTCACCACTTCCATTGGTGCCTCTCCCATGATGTGTGAGTAGTTCTTTGTAGACCTTCGGGTCCGTAGTTATTAGCTAGATGGCTTCCTCTCTCTTGTTTGATTCTCAATACAATGGTCTCTTGGAGATCCATATGATGTAACTCTTTTTGCGGTGTGTTTGTTGGGATCGGATGAACTTTGATTTTGTGATTAGATATATCTCTTTTTATCCATGAAAGTTATTTGAGTTTCTTTGATCTCTTATATGCATGATTGCTTATAGCCTCGTATTTCTTCTCCGATATTTGGGTTTTGTTTGGCCAACATGGTCTATTTATCTTGCAATGGGAAGAGGTCTTTGTAGTGGGTTCGATCTTACAGTGCTTGATCCTAGTGACAGAAGTGGTACTGACACGTATGTATCGTTGCTACTAAGGATAAAACGATGGGGTCTATCTCTACATAGATAGATCTTGTCTACATCATGTCATCGTTCTTATTGTATTACTCCGTTTCTCCATGAACATAATACACTAGATGTATGCTGGATAGCGGTCGGTGTGTGGAGTAATAGTAGTAGATGCAGGCAGGAGTCGGTCTACTAATCTTGGACGTGATGCCTATGTAATGAGAATTGCCTGGATATTGTCATGATTATTTGAAGTTCTATCAATTGCCCATCAGTAATTTGTTTACCAACCATTTGCTATTTTTCTCGAGAGAATCCACTAGTGAAACCTACGGCCCCGGGTCTCTTCCTCATATTATTTACCTTCGCGATCTATTTTACTTGTGTTTTATTTTCAGATCTATTAAATCAAAAATACAAAAATACCTTGCTGCCATTTATTTTATTTGGTGTTCGATCTATCAATCTAATACAATTTATCTCATGTCTGTTTGCCAATTTATGGCGCCGCTACCCGAAAGGGATTGACAACCCCTTTTACACGTCGGGTTGCGAGTAGTTGTTATTTGTGTGCAGGTGTAGTTTACGTTGTGTTGCTTGGTTCTCCTACTGGTTTGATAACCTTGGCTTCATATTTGAGGGAAATACCTACCGCCGTTGTGCAGCATCATCCCTTCCTCTTCGGGGAAATACCGACGTAGCTTCAAGCAACATAACTCCTCTGTCCCACTAACCAACTATATCACACAGGGAAGCGTCCAATCGAGCTCTAGGACCTCGATCCGAAGCTCAAGTCATAAGTCGCAGCTCCAGCCAGACCTCACTGATGCTGGCAGAAGCCCTAGTCGCCCAGGAGGACATTTTCGATTTTGTCGTGTTCCTCCTCATCTTGTCCCATCGCCCCCTATCTCAGGAGGTTTCCGTGTCATGCACATCCTCCGAGTCTGGGCCACCCCGCGCCGTTCTCCTCCAAGTCTGGCGGCCATCGAGCCTCTGCTGTTCCGATGAGCATCTCCGTTCCGATGAGCATCTCCCGCCGTCCGTTTCAAGTTGGACCGCACAGATTAAATCTCTATTTTTTATTTCGTTGAAATATCTTTCTGTTATATGTTGGCCGTCCGTCGGTTAGGGCATCTTCAATGGTTGTAAGATAGTTTTTTTGACTGGGAACTGTAGGGAAACACCCCATAGCCTTAGAAATTTTATTCCATAAATATACAGTATTTACAAGTGGTTACGAAGAGTGATGAATAAAAGAAAAAGAAGGGGAGGGGGAAGGACTACTCACTTAATTACAAAAGAAATAAGAGAATGTATACATCAAGGGGGCAGGTAAGTCACCCATATAACTAGATCATCCCTGAGCCTAGGCTTGATTCTATGGGCAAGCAGAGACATATCATGAATAAATGCACCCCTCCAACGATTGAAACTGGGCCTTTCCTTCCAGAACACCTTTCCATTTCTGATCAACCATATATTCCAGCAAGTAGTAAAGACCACCTCCGCAAAGAAAGGCTTGGAAAAATCCATCCTAGCTTGCACAGCAATTTCAGACATAGTAGAGCCCAGACCCCAATCAATCTGCAAGTAGTTCCATACACATTTACTGAAATTACATGTGAAGAAAAGATGATCTCTATCCTCCCGAGCCTGAGTTGGACGGAGCACACATTGAATTCCATCATCAATATGCCAGTGCCTTCTCTCCACCATATCCTTATTGTTCAATCTATCCATAATAAGAATCCAAGCAAAAACTTTGATCTTCATCGTGCAGCAACTTTTCCACACCCATTAAAGTAATGGGTTAAAGGAGAAGTGAGAGTGCATGGCAGTGTGAAAAAGCTTTGGAGTATATGGCTTGACAGAACCATGCCAAAACCAGACATCCTTAGAGTTGGGATTCCCCTCATGGGAAACAACAAGGGACTCCAAAGAGTTGAATTCCTGAAAAGCTTGCTTAGATAGAGGAAGATTAAACCAGTCTATGAGATCAGAACAAAGAAGGCCATCTTTAACAGAAACCATGGGGTCCTTAACATAACAAAAAGCATTGGGAATCTGTTCTGCAAAGGCAACACTGAATCACCAATTTTACATTTATCAAACTAGAACAAAGCAGTATCTCCTTGGTTAACCTGGACCCAGGAAAACTCCCTGAATTGATCAAGCAGCTTGAGTATGTCCTTCCACCAAAAGGAGCCACAAGGTGCAGTTTCTTGGGGCACTAATTCATGGTAGTAGGATTTCCAAATAAGATTAACCCAAGGAATATCAGCTCTATTGAGAAACTTGTGCAGGTGTTTCATCAAAAGGGCAGTATTTTGTATACCCAGGTTTAAGATGCCCATCCCTCCTTTATTCTTGGGCCTATAAATAAGCTCCCAAGCAGCAAGGGAGGGAGCAGGTTCTTGCCTGTTTTTCCTCCAAATACATTGCCTCTGAATTCTTTGTAATTGCTTCAGAATGCCTGGGTTGATTAGCAAACTACAAAGGAAGTAAATAGGCAATGAGGATAGAGCAGAGTTCAAATATTGCAATCTGCCACCTTGAGCAAGAAAGGATGAGCTCGCAGACATTCTTCTTTCCATACAATCAACGAGGGGCATAAGATCAGACATCTTTGGTTTGGTTGTTCCAACAGGGAGGCCCAAATAGGTGAAGGGCAGGGTGCCCACCTCACAGCGAAACACAGCAGCCAACCTAGCAGTTTCCTCCTGGCTAACATTAATGGGGATCATACAGGATTTGTGATAATTCACATCCAGCCCAGTGGATTAGGAAAAAACCAGGAGCATTTTCTTTAAAGCCAACAACTGAGCCTCATCAGCAGGAACAATGTGCAGTGTATCATCTGCATATTGAACAATAGGAAAGTCCTTGTCATGAATCTCAACCCTATGCAGCATGGCATTTACCACAGACTAAAGAAGATATGCAGCAAGGACAAAAAGAAGGGGGGACACAGGATCCCCTTGCCTGACTACTTTTTTGCACTTAAACTGCTTGCCAGGAACCCCATTTAAGAGGAAAGAAGAACTACCAGTCGATAATAGTTGCATTACCCAGTCAATCCATTTGACATTAAAACCTTTTTGCTTCATAATATCAACAATGGCCTCATGCTCTTTTTTGAAATCAAGCTTCAAAATTAAGATTGACCTCTTTGACTGGTGACACTGATGAAGTTATTCCAGAGTCAAACCTATGCAGTCCTGAAGTGTCCTGGTTTTGATGAAGCCATACGGATTCTTGTGTATGCAGAGCATGATTAACTCCAGAAATCTGTTAGCAGCCATCTTGGACAAGAACTTAACACCCATACCTGTGAGGGAGATCGGCCTAAAATCCCCAACACACTCAGGAGATAATTTTTTAGGGTCCAAAGTCATGTAGGAGCCATTGATATTTTCAAGCTGGGCCCTACCATCATAAAAATCCTGAGCCAGAGCATAGAACTCCTTACAGATAATGTGCCAACACTTCTTGAAAAACAGACCATTGAAGCCATCAAGTCCAGGAGCTTTATCCACTGGCATATGCTTAACCACATTATCCATCTCCTCAACAGTGAAAGGTTTTGTTAGGGCATCCAGTCCTCGCACAAGCTGGAGTAAAGATTTTAGATCAAAACCCATATTGATACCCCTAGAGGTGCCCATTCTTCCTTTAAAAGCAGATAAAATAACACCCTCCATCTGAGAATGATCAGGAGTGACAGTGCCATCAGGTAACTTCAGGCTGGCAATAGAATTTCTTATGAATCTTTCAGTTGCCATTGCATGAAAGAACTTAGTGTTTTCCTCTCCAACTTTAATGTGCCTGATGGTGCATCACTTCTTCCAATATAAGAACAGCAGATGTAACAGATGTTCCACATGCAACTTAACAATCTTCCTGAAGTTAAACTCCTGCCTGAACAAGGGCCTTAATTCCTCCAGTTTGTCAAGGAAGATAATTATGTTATTACATTTTGCAACAAGCAACTTCAACTTAGAAATACCCAGCTTCCACTTACTCAAATCCTGCCTTGCAGTTTTTAACTTGTCAGCAATGACAGCAGTGATGTGAGATTTTTTGGAGGGTTTAGCCCAGGATTTTTCCACACATCCAAAAAACCCATCCATCTTCACCCAAAAGTTTTCAAACCTGAAGATTTTACACTTTGGCATATTGGTCTTAATAACAACCATATATGTTACATGATCTAAGGGTGTCATAGCTAAAGGCAAAACTTCAGTCATAGGGTAGCTAGAAATCCAATTTGAAGAAGTGAAGAAACAGTCCAATTGCTCTAACAGAGGGGAATCTTGCATATTAGACCAAGTGAAAGATCTCCCTTTGAGGGGAAGCTCCAAAAGACCCAAATGCCCAATTATTTCATTAAAAAAATGAAAATATCATTAATGTCTCCCCCAGGCATGTTTCTATTATCCAAAGATCTTATAAAATTGAAGTCACCAATGATCATCCAGTTCTCATCCACAAGAATATCAATGTTGTAAAGCCAGTTCACAAAATTGTCTCTAGCTTCACCTTGGCAAGGGCCATAAACAGAAACAAGGTTCCATTACTCATTATTCTGCCTAGAAGTAAAATTAATGGTGACTGCAAAAGGTTGGGTATCCACCAGTAGACCATAGAGAATTGCAGAATTCCAAACAACTAAAATCCCACCAGATGCACCCACAGAAGGAGCAAAAGCAAAAGTGTCAAACTGCTTGGGGCAAAAAGATTTAATCTCTCTAACATCAAAGCTCATGCACTTGGTCTCCTGAAAACATGCCACCACACATTGGCTTTCAATAATTTTCTGCCTAACAGCATGTTTTCTATCAAGAGAATTCAGCCCTCTAACATTCCAACATAAAAAGACCAGCTCTTAAAGTTTTTGCTACTCATTGATAAAATGAGATAATAAAGAGTAGAAGCACACTACATAATAGTGTCTTAATAAGCCCACACATAACAGGTAGCCGAGCATGGCCATAAAATTATTACAGGTCCCCACAAGTTCAAAGCATAACAGTTCGCTGACATAAAAACCAAAATAAACAGCCAAATTATGGGCTTGCCAAACCCAACTTAACATGGAGAGATAACTCATCAGACATATGATCCTGAGCATCATCAGGATTGTCCATAAGCCTTTCCACAGTGAGCTTCTCAGCTGGAATTCCCAGGTGCAGTCCCACTTCTTGGAGATCTCTGACAGGCGTGGGGGGAGGAACCGCTCCAACTCCATGAGCTCCACCAGCCGGCTTATCTTCCTCCATAGGTTTGCTGCGAGGCTTCTTCTTCTTGTGGTGGTGCTGCAGTTCTTGGAAGACGGGCTTAAACCCATCACACTTCACTGAACCCTAAGTGCAGCGACGAATAGAGGTCTCTTCAATAGGAGTTGGGGCCAAGGTTTTGTGGCTCCTGGTCTTCTTCTTGTCACACTGCGCTTCAAAAGTAAAGGAAGCATCAGTCCCAGGTTGAGAGGGCACAATGTTAGTGTTTCCCGAAGTCTCCACAGGAAAATCAGAAGAAGTGAAACTCAGAGAACAAAGCACAAACAATAGGCCGTAGCCTGACCGGCGAGAGAACCACAGTTTTGTTCCATTGCAATGCAGACATAACTTGCACATCATCAAAAGCAATGTTCCAGGAGTGCTTTGACAACAATAGGCTGGACTTGAGGCAGAGGCATTTGTAGAGGAACTTCAGTTGTAGGGCAGAGCTTGAACAGGGCTTCAAAAGAATGATGCCAGGCCATCTTCGGAGGGAGCACCGGGCCATAAACCAGTTTGATAGCACCCACCACAATGCGGTCATACTTAATGAGGGGCGGGTGATAAGGAACAATTGCCCAATCATTGGGGTTGAACAACAACGGCGGCTGTTGAGGCCCAATTACTACTTCCTGATCAGCGGGAATCTGAACTTCTAAATCTGACTAAAGAGAAACATCAATGACAACAGATTCCTGGTCCTGGACCACTGGCACCTCATTCTGTTGAACCTCATCTTCCTCTCCCCAAATAGCATTGCCCCAGTTGTCATTGTCAGCATGATCATCCATGGGAGGTGGGACTGGCGGTTGGTCATTCCAACCAATAGCCGGATACGGCGGCAGAACAAAGTTGTGGAAATCTGGTGATGGAGCACCTGTCAGAGGGTGGGGGTTGCCATCTAGGGGCATAGGGTCTTCATCGCCATGCATCTGATCAGCAAAATTTGCTCCAAGAATATAGCAAGGAGCATTCCAAGAAACCTTTGCGCGCCCACTGTTGGGATCTACGGTAGGGGTGCGTCGACTGCAAATTAAAATTTCCTACCCGCAGAACAACCAAGAACATGCTACGGGAGATGGATCACAGTTCGTTACCACTAGACGCGCAGTGCCGTGCAGCGAAAGAAGAGTTGGGGCAGTGCGTCCGCGTGGATCGTCTCCTCCTCGTCAGATCTCCCTCGTACAACCGGTGGTCGGTTCCCATGTACAGGTTCGCCCGAGCGGCGCAAGTGCACCACTTGTAACGGTATCTGCGCGTGCAGGAGGAACGTCGTGCGGCGGACTGCTAGGTCCGATCAAACAACCGGCGGCAAGTGGAGGTGTCTATTCGCAACACATGCAAACCCTAGTGATAGCGCCGAAGCGATCAGCCCCATGAGTGTGCTGCACCTCCACTATATATATAGGCGTTCGTCACGGGCTCAACACTTGGGCCTCGCACGGACCCTAAAGCCAATAAGTCTATTCAGCCACAATACGAATACAGTTCGGATCACATCCGACCAATGTCCTCGGATCCGACCTCGTAGGTTCCTTCCCTTAAGCGCGTGACCCCTTAGGTTAAAGTCGGCTTGGTCACAGTTTGGATCACCTCCGAACTGCACGATTGGTAGCGGCCTCTAGCTAGGCATGCCGAACACCAAGCAAACTATGAAGCTGGTTAGCGAACCTGTAAATCACATTTCCATTCCTTTTGCCACACGATATATGTTGTCGAGCTCAAGGCGAGTCTGTTATCCTTGTGCTAGCCCGACCTCTTTCTCGTTCCAGTGATGCCGACCACAAACCGGATTATCTCATAATCCTTGTCGCATGGCGATGCTTATCCTGGTCAGATCACACGAAGGGCCCATAGTATATCTCTCCTGATCGGAGGGGCAAATCCCATCTTGCTCGACCACGTCTCGTAGCATGGTTCTGAACAAACCCGAAACCTACCTTTATAACTAACCAGTTATGGAGTAGCGTTTGTTCAGCCCAAAGCAAGTCTGTCACCATCCCGAGTACATGCGTTAGCTCAGGTCTTAGGACATAGGACATATGTTGTACTAGAGACTCACAGATGACATATCACCGCATCTCATAGTTGGGTCTGTCCGACTTGGACCTTATCTCGACTCGGATCCGACTACGTCGAATCCGACCAGATCCTTCCAAGTCCATATTATCCGGTTAGCATCCAATGCTCCATGGCTAGTGAGACCAAGCTATCGACCGTTTCATATGCTAGTCTAGTTGGCTGCGCGTCCACACAGCCCTTTCGACTAGGGACCTTTTAGGACAGCCATCATACAATGCATAGTCCCACAAACAAGTCACGTACTTGCTGATACACATCATTGATAATGTCAAAGGACTATCTTTATTCATAAACACATAGGAAATATCATCATACATGATTGCCTCTAGGGCATATCTCCAATAGTCTCCCACTTGCACTAGAGTCAGTCAAATAGACATCGAATGCCCATAGCTCTAACGTGCCCCTCATGCTTGGGTTGTGGAAGCGGCTTAGTCAACGGATCCGTAGCATTTGCATCCGTGTGAATTTTGCATAACTCTACATCACCACTCTTTAAGATCATTCATATCAGGTGATATTTACGATCTATGTGTCTGACCTTGTGGTGATTCCTCGGCTCCTTGTCTTGTGCGATGGTACCAGAATTATCACAATAAAGGTCCAACGGTTTTACTGAGGCTGGGAAAATACCAAGATCATCCAGAAAGTTCCGGATCCAAACACCTTCCTTTGCAGCTTCACAAGTCGCAATGTATTCCGCTTCTGTAGTAGAATCGGCCACCGTATCTGGCTTGGAACTCATCTAGCTCACTGCTCCTCCGTTAATGACGTACATGAATCTGGACTGTGATCGACAATCATCTCTGTCAGTTTGGAAACTAGCATCGGCGTAACCCCTTACGACGAGCTCTTCCTCACCTCCATAAACTAGGAACATCTCTTTAGTCCTTTTCAGGTACTTCAAAACAGTCTTTACCGCTGCCCAGTGACTCTCACCTGGGTTGGCCTGGTATCTACTTGTTAGGCTTATTGCAAAAGCAACATCGGGCCGCGTACATATCATGGCATACATGATGGATTCGATTGCCGAGGCATATGGAATCCTACTCATCCTGCTTCGCTTATCAGATGTCGAAGGACTCTGAGTCTCGCTTAGCCTTATACCATGTGAGAGTGGCAAGAACCCTTTCTTTGCCTCACTCATGTTGAACTGCTTCAACACTTTATCTATGTACGTGCTCTGGCTTAAGCTGAGCAGCCTCCTTGATCTATCTCTATAGATCTTAATGCCTAAAATGTACATTGCCTCACCAAGGTCCTTCATCGAGAACTTGCCATTCAATGACTCCTTGACCAAGTTCAGCATCGAAATATCATTTCCGATCAGTAGTATGTCATCCACATACAAGATCAAAAACACTATCGAGGTCCCACTTAACTTCTTGTATAAACAAGAGTCCTCTTCGCTTTTGATGAAGCCGAAACCAGTGACGACCTCATCAAAACGAATGTTCCAACTCCGAGATGCTTGCCTCAACCAATAAATGGATCTCTTGAGCTTGCATACCTTACTAGTGCTAGTCGGATCGACAAAACCCTCGGGCTGTATCATATACATGTCCTCGGTTAAATTTTCATGAAGGAAAGTCGTCTTTACATCCATCTGCCATATCTCGTAATCGAAATATGCAGCTATAGCTAGTATGATCCTCACCGACTTCAGAATCGCTACCGGCGAGTAAGTCTCATCGTAGTCAATTCCTTGAACTTGTCCATAACCCTTACGGACAAGCCGAGCTTTGTGGATCTGAACATTTCCATCCACATCGGTTTTCTTCTTAAAGACCCATTTCCAACCAATGGCAGTTATGCCAGGCGGCGGATCAACCAAGTCCCAAACTTCATTCTCATCCATGGACTTTAACTCGGATCTCATGGCCTCCAGCCATGCCTCGGAATCTGGGCTCACCATCGCTTCCGCATATGTGGCCGGCTCGTCGCTTTCTAGCAACAATACATCGCGCACTCTGCGCAATCTTTCTGACCTCCGTGGTTCCGGTGCCGCTTCCACTACGGGTTCCCTGACTGACTCCAGTATTATCTCTTCACCAGCCGAGCCGTCCCTGAGTGGTCCTCGAATTTCTTCGAGTCGGACCGTCCTCCCACTGGCCTCCCGAGTGAGAAACTCTTTCTCAAGGAAAACCCCTTTCTGAGCAACAAACACTTTGTTCTCTTCCCGGTTGTAGAAGTTATATCCCAAGGTTTCCCTCGGATATCCCACGAATATGCATTATCCGACTTGGGTGTAAGCTTGTCTGACATAAGTTTCTTGCCAAATGCTTCACAACCCCAAATCTTTAGAAAAGACAAACTGGGACTCTTCTCGGTCCACATCTCATGTGGTGTCTTTTCTACGGATTTTGATGGTACCCTGTTAAGTGTGAAAGCTGCAGTTTCTAGAGCGTATCCCCAGAATGACAAGGGTAAATCCGACTTGCTCATCATAGATCGAACCATGTCCAACAAGGTGCGATTCCTCCGTTCTGATACACCATTTCTCCGTGGCGTACCTGGAGGTGTGAGCTGAGGTACTATACCTTTGCTTTTCAGATGATCATCAAACTCCTGGCTCATGTACTCACCTCCACGATCAGATCGTAGAAGTTTTATAGTCTTGTCGAGCTGATTCTCCACCTCATTTTGAAACTCTTTGAAATTTTCAAAAGTCTCTGACTTGTGCCTCATCAAATGGATATATCCATATCTACTCAACTCGTCGGTAAAAGTCACGAAGTACTGATAGCCACCTCTGGAAGTTGTGCTCATTGGTCCAGACACATCACTGTGTATCAGTTCCAACAGCTCGGATGCCCTCTTGCATCTCTTTGCGAAAGGAGACTTAGTCATCATGCCGAGCAAGCATGATTCACATGCCTCGAACGACCCAAAGTCGGTCCAAGTTAGGACTCCATCATCATGGAGCTTCTTCATGCGTTTCAGACTAATGTGTCCAAGCCGGCAATGCCAGAAATATGTCGGATTTATCTCATTGGGCTTATACCTCTTGACATTCACGTTATAGACCGGTTCCTGTTCTAGATTCAATATAAATAACCCATCAACAATGGATGCATAGCCGTGGAACATACCATTCAAATAAATCAAACAACCATTGTCCTTTAAATTGAATTCGTAACCCTGACTCATCAAGCATGAGGCAGAAATAATGTTCCAACTAAGTGCAGGAATGTAATAACAATTATTCAATTCCAAAATAAATCCAGAAGGAAGCTGGAGCTGCATCGTGCCGACCTCCAACGCAGCAACTCTTGCTTTGTTGCCGACCGTGATGTCAATCTCCCCTTGTGCCACACGCCTAGTTCTTACCAGCCCCTGCATCGAGTTGCAAATATGAACAACCGATCCGGTATCAAATACCCAAGAGCTACTAGGTATGTCAGCAAGGTAAATGTCTATAACATATGCAACAAGTGTACCTTTGCCTGAAGCAGCATTCCCGGCCTTCTTGCCATGCTCTGCAAGCCACTTGCTATAGTTCCTCTTCTAGTGACCACTTTCCTTGCAATGATAGCACATGGTCTTTGAGTCCGGTCCAGACTTCGGCGCAGCGGCAGAGGTTACCATCTCCGTGCCCTTTGCCTTAGCCTTCTTCTTAGACCAACTCTTCTTGAACTTAGCCAATTTCTGCACCATGAACACTTGATGCATGCCTTTCTTAATATCTTGCTCTGCCACTTTGAGCATCCCATGCAATTCAGTGAGCTTCTTATCCATGCCATGCAAATGATAGTTCGAGATGAACGTCCCATAGCTGGGCGGAAGAGAACCCAGAACTGCATCAGTAGCCAGCTCATCCAAGAGTGGGAAGCCCAACCGATCCAAAGCGTGCACATATCCGATCATCTTGATCACATGCGGGCTTAGTGGATCACCTTCCTTCACCTTACAATCCATCAAGGATCGCCAGACGTTGAACCTTTCGGTCCTAGCCTGCACCTGAAACATTCTATTGAGACTCTCGATCATATCGAAAGCCCCAACGTCTTCGAAATGCTACTGCAAATCGGGCTCCATAAAATCCAGCATGAGGTAGGTGATCTTGTTTGATTCATCAACAAGTTTCTGGTAGGCATTCTTGGTTGTGGTACTAACATTATCGGCAGGTTCCTCTGGAAGCGGATCCTCTAGAACATGTTCCTTTTTATCATGCTTGAGAACAATTCTCAAATTTCTATACCAGGTAGTAAATTTTGTTCCATTTAGTTTATCCTTTTCTAGCATTGATTTCAATGCAAAGTTGGGTTGAGCAAGTGGTGCCATTGATCTACAACAGAAAAATATGCAATCACTAAGCAATATGTTTATGTAGAGTAATTCTAGACTTAAACAGAAATACTCCCACTGAAGTCAGCATCCCTCCGCAAACTCTCAGTGATTCATGATCCGACTAGCACATGCGACTAGTGAGCTTTAGCATCACTGCTAGACAACATGCCTATCCGGTAAGCAACTCCTTGCTAATCGTATCTCTATACGACTCCTGTCGGTCGGGTAGGTATCTCATGCCCCGACTCCCGACCTCTTTTACCACAAGGCCCAAAACCGTTTTGATAGCCTTGTCAAATCAACCTAATGCAGTGCATGTCCGTGTCCGACACGAACCCTTCAGTTCAAGGACACCTAGCAACACCCCAATTTTATGAGCCCACTACTAGATGTACTTGACGTGTGAAGGTGCAACATCGGGGATGGCAATTCGCTTGATATTCATGAGGGATCTTTCTACCATTCTAACATGCATAGAAAACAAGGAAGCATAACAATCACAAATAAACACATATTGTGAAATAGTATGGCTCCTTCATGGATGTTCTTCCAGGTTGGCTCCGACTCCGATGACCATCTAGGAACTCCATCTTGTTTGACACGCCGGGACGCCAAGCCACCAACATGATCTCTATTATCCAACTACTACATCTAGTAATGAATTTTACATAGAGTCACAAGTCGACACACAGGTCGTTATACAATATAATGACAGCACTTTGGCTCATGCCGGCTGACAAACATGACACGCAGGCCATGTATAATTTACACACATGCATCACATACACATGGGCCATACTATTCACATCAAACCCTGCAAAATGAAGTTATGCATAGAATCGTATTCTACCAGTTTGAGTGATCGTGTACGAAATACAAGGCGCTACGCACACGGCGGTCCCGACATTTTTGGAAATTACATATCACATCTGAACTCCGATCACGCCGAATTCTCTAATCTGACCGATCTCATCGATCATTGCGAATCCGATTCGGATTTACGTTTCACTGTTAACCCCGATGGCGGATAACCGACCGGTAGGGGTAGATCGTGTCACGACCTCATCGATCCCAATCAACAGAAAACATAGCCACATCGATCCCCATGTGCAGTTGATCTCATCAACCGTGCACACAGCCAATCTTATCAATGACAACAGATCTCATCTATTGCCTCCACATATCTAATATGCATATGATCTGAATCCAAATCCTATAGAAGAGGCTCTGATACCACTGTTGGGATCTACGGTAGGGGTGCGTTGACTGCAAGTTAAAATTTCCTATGCGCAGAACAACCAAGAACATGCTATGGGAGATGGATCACAGTTTGTTACCACCAGACGCGCAGTGCCGTGCAGCGGAAGAAGAGTTGGGGCAGTGCGTCCGCGTGGATCATCTCCTCCTCGTCTGATCTCCCTCGTACAACCGGTGGTCGGTTCCCACGTACAGGTTCGCCGGAGCGGCGCAAGTGCACCGCCTCTAACAGTATCCGCGCGTGCAGGAGGAACATCGTGCGGCGGACTTCTAGGTCCGATCACACAACCGATGGCGAGTGGAGGTGTCTATTCACAACACATGCAAACCCTAGTGACAGCGCCAAAGCGATCAGCCCCATGAGTGTGCCGCACCTCCACTATATATATAGGCGTCCGTCACGGGCTCAACACTTGGGCCTCGCACGGACCCTAAAGCCCATAAGTCTACTCAGCCACAATCCGAATACAGTTCGGATCACATCCGACCAGTTTCCTCGGATCTGACCTCGTAGGTTCCTTCCCTTAAGCGCGCGACCCCTTAGGTTCAAGTCGGCTTGGTCGCAGTTCGAATCACCTTCGAACTGCACGGTTGGTAGCGGCCTCTAGCAAGGGATGCTGAACACCAAGCAGACTATGAAGCTGGTTGGCGAACCTGTACATCACACTTCTATTCCTTTTGCCACACGATATATGTTGTCGAGCTCAAGGCGAGTCTGTCATCCTTGTGCTAGCCCGACCTCTTTCTCGTTCCAGTGATGCCGACCACAAACCGGATTATCTCATAATCCTTGTCGCATGGCCATGCTTACCCTGGTCGGATCACACGAGGGGCCCAGAGTATATCTCTCCTAATCGGAGGGGCAAATCCCATCTTGCTCGACCACGTCTCGCAGCATGGTTCTGAACAAACCCGAAACCCACCTTTATAACTACCCAGTTACGGAGTAGCGTTTGGTCGGCCTGAAGCAAGTCTGTCACCATCCCGAGTACATGTGTCAGCTCAGGTCTTAGGACATAGAACATATGTTGTACTAGAGACTCACAGATGACATATCGCTGCGTCTCATAGTTGGGTCTGTCCGACTTGGACCTTATCATGACTCAGATCCGACTACGTCGAATCCGACCAGATCCTTCCAAGTCCATATTATCCGGTTAGCATCCAATGCTCCATGGCTAGTGAGACCAAGCCATCGACCGTGTCATATGCTAGTCTAGTAGGTTGCGTGTCCACATAGCCCTTTGGACTAGGGACCTTTTAGGACAGCCATCATACAATGCATAGTCCCACAAACAAGTCACATACTTGCTGATACACATCATTGATAATGTCCAAGGACTATCTTTATTCATAAACACATAGGAAATATCATCATACATGATTGCCTCTAGGGCATATCTCCAACACCCCCATAGGTAGCATAGTCAGTAAAAACAACATCGCGAGGGACCAAGATGTCCTCAGGGAAGGAAGCAAAGACAATTGATCTGACCAAATATGCATCATCTTCTACCCAATGCCGGAACTTGCCAAAAGTGTTAATAGCAGCCCGGATGTTATCGGTAGTACGCAAATCCAAAGGGATACCAAGGAACATAATACAGCCATCTCTAAACCCCTGAGTGCCCCTAAAACCAACCCCTTCATCATGCTTGAGAAAATGAACAAAAGTATCATTACCCAGCGGCTGCGGTGGAAGTTGAATGAGAGAGAAGCGAACCGCAGCATCCCGCGCACGGAACAGACCAACACCACAGACCCAGGGCTGCACCGAACGAACCTGAACACTGCGAGCTTCCAAGAAATCCACACCAACTTCTCTAGATGGGCCAACCTGATCCAGTGGCGGCAGCGGCATCACCTCAGCGACCATATAATCTTCATGGCAATGGACGATTGGCATCAACGGGGTGACGAAAGTCCTAGGCAGGCGGTTGGCACCACCATCAATAATGTGGTGGCCGGCCGGCACATACCGGAGCGGATCAATGGCAAAGACGGCCATGCTATCTGGTCCAGCAGGAGGCGGAGAAGATGGCAGCGGAGGCGTCGACAGAGGGATACCAAAGGGGGTTTTGGGGGCAGAGCTGATGGGACTTGGCGGGGGAAACTCGTCAGAGGAGCAGAACGAGTCAATAACATGGAATGGGGCAGGGGTGGCGGCCGTCCCGATACCAGTATTGAGAAGCGGAGAAGCCGGGGGATATTTCCGTTTCCAAAATAATCCCTTCTCAATAGCAAACTTGTTAGAATCCCTTCTTTTATGGCCTTGGCATGAGCATGCCAAACAAACAAGATTCGACGGATAATTCCTTTCAAAGCGGCTAGATAAATGACATTTTGGACAAGTGAGGATTTCATCTACCTTATTATCAATTAGAGCAGCAAAAGCGCAATTAGCATGTTGCAAAGACGGGATTTCCAAAGGGAGAGAATGTGGGCCGCCCTCATCCACAGGCCCAACATGGCACGAAGTGAAGCTTGGGCTACCCACATCCATTGGCACAACATGGCAACTAGGCCCAGCAGAGATATTTGAACCAGGGGCATCATATGCATGCAACAGAGGGGCCGAAGATTGCGTACCCTGGCGAGAATTAAGGCGATCACGAACCATCGGAGAACTCATCGTGCCAAAGATGATCGGCGGTGAAGCCACCGTCCATTGCATATCAGCCGGGGCAGGGGGATGAATAATCACACGCTCATTCGCCGGAATAATATAACCAGCATCTTCAGTAGCAGCAATGCACTCTCCGTAGCAGGATACCTATAACCTTTGCACACATCATAATTTTGAAATGTACTAAACGATAATTTCTTACGAACAGCAAGAGAAGACTTGAAAGAAGACTTCACCGGCGGATGATGCATGGCCAGTAATCCCAGGGAGGCACGGTGTTTGGACGAATAACCAAAATCCACTCAGCATCACATTCCTTCTTCCAAATCTTGAACTCCCGACCCCAATTTGGTTGTAGGATAGTTGTTGGTAGACTTTTCCACATAGGATATTTGATGATGTGTCATACAATACATGGGGAAAGAGAGTAAGTTTGTATGTACATGAACCAACACCCCTTGCACAAGCTCCAATGTAGAATCTGAGAGCACCTTATTTATTGTCTCACATCCTATTGGGCAAACTAGATATAACATATTGGAGTAGTTGTATGTTAAGGTGTTGGTTGATGACATGACATATTTTACCAATAAGCTAACACACAAATTGTTAAAGATGCCCTTAGCCATAGCAGCAAACACCCTACGACCACTCATGCCTTGACACGTGGCACATCTACAACAGTCGTGTCAGTTCTTCTAGGAATGTTGTCATGGCACAATTTTTTGGCCGATTCCGTATCATAATTTCATTTAGGTATAACTTTAGATCTGTAACTCCAAATCAATCGATTCTTTTATCTATGTACTTGTAGTGACCAGGAGAATACCGAATAACAAAATTTTCACATTTTTTGAACTTTTTAAATTTGAATTTTTTAATTTGTATTTAACCTTCCTGAGGCCATAACTTTCAAACCGTTTTATCCAAATTAGTTGATTCTTTTTGCATTGTGATCCTACTAGCATGTACATAACATATACCTATTGACATGTTATGTTATTAAACTTTTATTTGAGTTATTTGTTGTTGTCTTTATTGTGGTGTTATGCGAGTATGGTTTATTTATTGGTGCCTTCATTAAATGTATAGATTATGAGTGTGTGAAGTAGATCAGGACTAAGCGTTAGAGTACATCAACACCGTTCAGGGAAAGTTTGCACTTTTGATTTTGCTCATCCTATATTTCTGCTATGCATGTGTAGTTGTTGTGATATGTTATATGTTTGGTTGATCATTGTGTTTCGTGTTGTTATGTTTTGGTATTGGATGTGTTATGTGATGGTGTGAGTAGTTTGCGATGGTAGACGTGGGTATGTGTCGAGTGATGCATGGAAGTGGTGAGTCTTTATAGCTGGAGGCTAGGGACTTTTTCTCAGGTGAACGCATCAATGGCTGAGCGCTCTATTGTCCCTAGAGAATGCACCATGGCTGGGCACACTTGGGGTTTCAGGGCTTAAATCAGGTGAATACGTTGATGGTTGAGTGCTCTATTGTCCCTAGAGAATGCGCCACGACTGAGCGCACTTGTGACTTCTTAAAGATCTTTCTCATATGATTCTATGATTCCAAGGGTTTCCCATGTGCGAGTAATTTGGTTGTGGTCCAGTTTAGCCTGGTGTCATTTGTGCTTGTAAACCTTGACTACCTAGTGGAGGTAGGTGAAGTTAATTTAGGCCAAACCAACTTGAGTATTTTGTTTGTCATACCTTGCTTGTGGATGTAGGTTTGCTATATCATTATGTGTGATTTGTCAATACATTCAATGTATTGACCCTTGTGGGTGCAACTTATCATGTTGCAGGATTTTTAGATGACCAATGAGATACAGAAGTGTCGCAAGTCTTCACTCAGTATTTTCACCAGTGGGCGTTGACAGGACTCATTGTTTGCTTATGCTACATTTCTGTTGTTATTGTTGAGTAAAGCTAGCAATGTGCTACGCAGATTGTAATGCTCTATAAATTCTGGATCATACGTCATATTTAATGATGCACTTGTACTTTGATATTCCTATGTACTGTGTGTGCTAGCGAATCGATCCAAGGACTAGCACAGTAAGCACAGAGACATCACATCTTATCAAGTTCGGGTCGTTACAGATGGTATCAGAGTAGTGTGTTGACTGTAGGTCGTGACCCTAGAAAATGGAATAGGAAAAGTCATAGGAGTGAAAACTTATTTTACAACCATACTACATTTGATACACTACAAAAAAAGACACATCCGTGACATTTTGGCCCGAACAAATTTTTTTCTGGCATGCTTATGACACTTCTATGACGATAATTGTGACAAAAACATGTATCCTCATAGATGTGGTGGGCTCCTACTTCTATGACAAGACATCATGACAGAAAATGGGCTTTTCGTCCTGGGCGGGCTGGAGACGCAGCCGCATGACATTCTTTGGGCCATCCAAGCTGGAAAAAATCGTGGTAGAAGTGAGGGCGAGGAAAATATCGGGGAGTTCCGGGTTATGGTGGGTGGTCGGGGACGAGCGATGCACTGTGTGGTTTGCGTGTTTCTCTTGTGTACACGTGGAGGCATTGGCTAACTGAACCTGGGCGATCGCATGTTACTGAACCCGAGTGATCGATCCCTTGGCTGTTAACTGAACCCGAGCGATTCATTCACTGCTGACTGAACCAGAGCGATTCCTTCGCTGCTACTGCTAACTGAACTCAAGCGATCAATCACTGTTGCTGCTTACTGAAGTTGTAATATCCCAAAATTCAAAATTTTGGAATGTTATATTAAATAAATATTTATGATTGTTTGTTTGATTGTTGTGTGATTGATTGACTGAAAGTGAGTGAAATTTGAAACTTTTTGAAAGTTGAACGACAGGGAATAAAAGGACTTTCCTAAAACTTTCATCTTTGCATTATGATCTTCATGAATTCAAATTCATTTCATCACAAAACCCTAGAGTGAGGATAGTATGACTTCTTCCATTTAAATAAATGAAAAGGGTTTTGAAAAGATTTCAATTTTCCATTAGGAAATATTTCAAATCTAGAGACTTTATGCAACTCAATGATTTTCATGAGAGAGGATAAAATGACTTGTTCAAATTATTTGAAATATGAGTTGGAAGTCAAAAAAAAAATCAAATTGAAAGTCATTCGGGAGTTTTATTCAAATTATTTTTCTCCAAAAACAAGATATACAGAAAATAGGGTAAAATGGTTCCCCACAATAGAAAAGTGGAGAAAAATGAGTTTGAAATCATTTTGGTATTTAGAAATAATTTTATTTTGCATTTTTTAATGCGACAGTAGCAATGTTTGCTTTATCTAAATTTCTATGAATTCTATTTTTACCTGAAAATATGTTCATATTTTTGGATTTTTTTCCTGAAGATTTTGATATATAATATGCCACTATAAAATATATTTTTGTATATTTGTTTTCCTCTTTTAAAAAAACCTTGCCACCACGCCAGGCCAGGCGCACCGGCTAGCCTAGCCCAGCGCTAGCGCTAGGGCTAGCGCACGCACGCACGCTCGTTCCCAGGAGCTGCCGCCAGCATCTCACGTAACCCCTGTCCCTCTCTCCTATTTTTTTCCTGACCGCTGGGCCCCACTCCTTTTCTTCTTCTTCCCCAATACACGTACCATAAGAGAAATCTACACGTACACGCACACGCCGCCGCCGCGTCCGATCCTCTTGGAAACCCTATCCCGACTCTTCCCCTAGTCCAGCAAGTTGTCCTAGAAATAGACACGACCCATCTCGACCGATTCCCTTCGAAACCCCTCGCCAAGTCCACCCCATAGCTCGTACTCGGCATTCCAATCTGACCGAAGAAGCTGCAGTTCATCGCCGTGAGCCATCGCAAGCCTTCTACTTTTGTATGTAGATTTACCTCGATCTGTACAACCGTTTTGACAAGTTTTTGCATCCTCCTTTCATCTACAACCACCTTACCAACCTTGTTGTCTTCGCTAGAGAACCCGGAGCACTGAGCTTCAGTGCTTCGTTCCGTCACCATTTGTCGTTGTCGACCATCTCCGACTCCACCACCGGACGAGCCACTCATCGGTGCATCTTCTAGACACTCCCGCCGTCGTGCCCAACCGCCAAAGTCGGCGCCACCACCGCCCCGATCTCCATCTATCACTCGTTCTTCTTTGTAAGTTTATACGACCTCTCTGTTAGTTTAGTTTAAAATTACGGTTTAGTAGATCGGTTTTCCTTATAGAATGGTTCCTCGGTTTAGATCGAACCGGCTCCCCGGTCTTCTGTTAAATAAACGCACGTGTATGTATTTTTAAGTTTCACCTGAGCACTTGGTAGCTACAGATCACACCCCCGTAGGCCCAATAGCGCCCATTTGGTTTTTTCTGTATTTTTCGTTTCTATTTTTAAAATAGAAAAATTTCTGTTTCGTAATTTCTATATCTCTTAGGTTATTTAGAGTTTTTGATTGATTCTTTTTGCTCTAGTCTGTAAATTTACTAAAGTTTCTGTATGAAATAGTTTCAGCCATGTTTTAGTTTAAAAAAATAGTTTTATATGGGTTTTAGTCAGATTAGTATTTCTGATGTAACATGAGCTAGGTTTAATATTTTTAGGCGATTCTTTTTGCCACTGCTTTGTTTTGACCTTGCCTAGCAGTAGGATTAATTTGGGTATTTATAGATTTTATTAAAATTAGTTTTTCACGAAAACAACACAACACTAGTTATTTTTAACTTGCTGCTGTTTTCTGTTGTTTTAATTATTTTTTAAAATTTATTTTCACCTCTGTTATTTTTTTATTTCAGATTTGTTTCTGTATTTATAGAGGGTGAACTTTTATTTATAGAAAAATAAAATGCTTTATTTCTTTTTCTTACTAGTTTTGTTTTAAGCATAATTAGAGTTTTAATTTAGCTTTTTATGTGTTTCCTTTTGCTAGTAAAGCTTTATAAAAAATTATTTCTGTTAACTTCATTGATTTAAATTTTATTTTCTGTTAAAATTATTAGTTTAGTATTTTCTTTGTTAAGTTTTGCTTTGGACAAAACTATTTTTGTAGTTAAGGAAAAAGGTTTTCCTAGTAGATCTTTATAGTTTTCCCCTGTTAGTTCTTTCGATGTGTTATTTGTTTGTATTGGGTTTTCTTATTGAGTTTTGTTTTGATTGTAAGATTTGCTTGTTAGAATGCTTGCTTATGTGAATGTCATCTTTGTTATTATAGATTTCATTGGAGAGTTGCGTATAGTCCTATCAAGTTATTTTCGAGAGCATTGTTATCTTCATCAACTTACCAGGCAAGTTCACTTTGACCATGTTTTCCATACCTATGTTTTATTTGCATGTAGTAGCACCCTTTCAACAATCCCTCCAGTAGTGTTATTGAATCTTGTAGTTGAGTAGAATGCATGAGGTAGAAACCCATCTCCCTGTTACCAAGCCCGGGACGTTATATAGTTTTAATGCTATGCTATAGTAGAAGGGGTTTGGTATGAGTGCATGAGAGTGGTGTGAAGAAGGAGGACTCTACGTCAATGGCGAAAACTTCATGATGGCATCGGCAAGGACTGCATCTTCAGGACTCCAAGACCTCAATATTTCGAGACTCGAGACAGGAATTCAATACACACTACTGGGTGAAGGATGGTTGACGATCACCCTGGAGAAACTAGTTGATGGCCGGGATGCATGGAGAAGCGCCATGACATCTTGCGGAAAGGTTCACCCAGACTCAAAGAGACGAAAGAATACTTCATGCGGGAAGCTTACCTGTGCAACTACAAGTCACTATGGGCTCTGGCTTGGTTGACCTTAGTTGTGACTCTGGCTGGGATGGTGCTAGCAGATGTAGAACTACGATAGGATTGGATGAGCACCAGACAGTGGTCAGAGGAGCTCTTCGGAAGACCATGTTTCGGTCGTCTTGTTCTCAAACACCGTGAAGTGCGAGAACGGAAAAAGAGGGATCGAATCTTGCGGGTAAAGTGTACAAACCTCTGCAGAGGGTTAAAACCTAATCGGTTAGCTGTGTCCCCGGTTACGGACAATTAGAGCATCTAGACTTGGATCTATCTCGGAACTCTCAACACTAGACTAATAACTTAATTGTGGGAAACTTATGATGATTTGGGCTATGAGACATTGGTTGGCGGAACCATGTCATGATAGAAAACTCTGTAGCCGGTAAATTCCTTTGATGTAGGGAAAATAAAACCAGCTTTTATGCAAACAAAACTCAAATACAGAGCCACAAAGCCATATTGCATATAGTATAGTTTATCATCTGTTTTTCTTACAGTGATCTTGCCGGTACATTCAATGTACTGACCTACACGGCTGCAACGTCTCATGTTGCAGATATGTTTCTTCCAACGAGTAAGAGTATGGTACAGGGTTACGGTCTATACTCAACCTGCCGATGGCGTTGATGGGACTCCACACCCGATTGTTTTGTCTCCGATGAGAATTATGATGTATATATCAGTTTTACGTTATTTATACATGTGATTGCACTTTGATATATACATTGATATACTGTGTCTGCCAGCATACCGATCTAGGGATGGCACAGATACATAGAGGCTTGACCATCTGAGGTTGGGTCACTACAGAGATGGTATTAGAGCACATGTTGACTATAGGACGTGACCCTAGAAAACTGGAAAGCCCCTAGGACAGGAAATCTCTAAAAAATTATTTTCAAAAGAATTCAGTACTTCTCATCTTTTCTAATTTTATCAAATATCAACTCTTACCTCAAATAGTTAGAATAAACCCCTTCCCTTTTGACCACAAGGAGGATCAACTGAAGCCACTCCAAGAAAGACATGATATCGGACAACCGATCACCACTTCAGAGTAAAGAGGATTTCACCATGGATTAGAAGAGTTGACGCTACAACAGTTGAAGACTCCGAAGACTCGAAGAATTTGAAGACTCCGAAGAATTATTTGACTCTTAGATGACCAAACCCCTGTTATATACTTACGTTAGATATGGCGATTTGTGAGTTGTCAATTGTTTGATTTTTTTCCGACAGCCACAAAAGAAAACCCATTTCTTCAAAACTATCGTTTGTATTGTGTGTATCTCCCTCCACTCTTCTCTCGTATCTCATCCCAAAACCTTTGGATCCAATAGATGGTGAATGAAGAAGGACTAGTATTCTCTGGACCGATGACTCAACGGGAGGTAGAACTATGGATTCAGAATATGGAGGATCACTTTAGGAACAACTTGATTGGAAGAAAGTATGATGTTCATTGCGCTCTTCAGTACTTTACAAAAAGTGCTGCAACCTGGTGGAAAATGCATCAAGCCATACAAGGATGCAATGGAGCAAGAACTAAGGAGAAATTCAAGAAGACTTTGTTAAGATCTCATCTCATTCGGAAGCACTGGGATAACCCGATGAAGAAACCTTGTGCCTGCAAGATTTGCGGAGAAATAGGACACACCAATGAAGAACACAAGGATGGATGCCCTCATTGTGACGGAAATCACCCAGCTGAAGAATGCCCAACTGGGCAGGTTACTTGTTTCCTGTGTGAAGGAACTACGCACTACCCTGCTCAATGTTAGATTTACCTCAAGGTACAAGAAATTACCAAGTAGCAGAAGGAAGCCATGAAAGAATCCCTCAGGGAAAGTTTAGAAAAACCCGTGATGGAGGAAGTTATTGAAGACCCTGATGGTGAAGGCCTAAACAGATTTTTCGCCCAAGCCTGCTACTCATGTGGAGAAGAAGGACATTTTTCAGAGTATTGCACGAAGGAAAGCCAAGAGTATCTCAGAGACTTCCCGACAGCAGAAGTGAAGTTTGACCCTCAGCAAATAGAAGCTCTGAACATTATGGAGAAATCCAGGAAGAGAAAACGAAGGCATCCTCAGAACAACCCAATTTCTACAGAGAAGGACCTGAGTCATATCACTTGTTACTGATGCAAGGATTTAGGTCATTATTCTGTCAAATGCCCAGCAAGGAAACCAACAACCCAAGGAGCCAAGATAACCACCAAGAAGCCCCTAGATTTGTCTGAAGTCTTTTGTTTATGCTGCAAAGGAGTAGGACATTTTCCCAAAGAATGTTCGGACCGAGGAAAGCTTGAGCAGAGTAGTTGAGATCTTGATATTGGAATAAAGCATGTAATGAATGTGGAATACACGTTTATTTTTGGGGGTGTTGAGTTGAGTTATGAAATGGAAATTGTAATAGCTCATGAAACAATAAAAGTTGATGTGGTTGGAATCTCATGTGAAATGCTATGGGTTGTTGTTGATTGTGAGTGCCTCTCTCATTATCTCACCTAGACTTAAACCTTGAACCCATGGACAAGCTCAACACCAAACTTTTCTGGAGACAATTAAATTTTCCCCATGGAGATACATTCTTTGTGCTGAGTACTCTCTTATCCTACACATGTAGATGACAACCCTTTATGAGTCTTTCCTCAAGGGCCCGGAAACGATCATGACCCTGACAAGTGATCATGATTACCCGAAGATCCTGAAGGACATGATGAAGTATATTCGTCTTGAAGGAGATGCAGTCTACAAGGGTTATGTTTTCATGGAGAATGGAGTTGAGCTTTGGTATGTGGAGGTACACCTCCACCGTATGAAAGGAGTTTGCCCAAAGATGATGGGGCAGTACTTATTCATCTCACGTGTACCACAAGCAACTTTCTTCGATGCTGTTCGTGAAGCAGCCATGGAAGCCATACACCGGACCGGAGAAATACTTGAAGCAAGACTCCGTTATACTCAGGAATACCTAAGAGAAGTGCATGCAGAGATGATGGAGATGAATCTCAAGGCCACTACGACGAAACAGAAGATTGAAGATTTCAAGGTGCATGTCGCATAATTCCAATGGGATTAAAGCATCTTCATGTAGGGCAAATGAATAAAGATGGAAGTAATGATTGACCATACCAAACTATGTGGATGGCAACATTTGTAATAAAGTACTTTTGGAATTTGAATTTTGAGTAGTGATTAAGGATGTAATACAGGATTTGATATGAAGAGAGTATGAATTATGGATGCACCAGTACAATTTATTTTTGTGGTAATACCCTGTGAGAACACCTGACCAATGGAAAAGAAAATGTACTCCGTAGACTAGAGTTTGGAAAAAATGAGCATGAGTTTTTTTTATATGTTGGTTACACCAAGAGTATGAAGGAATGAAGTAATGTTGGATTTAAAGGAGATGTAATACTGGAATATGGAGGAATTGTAACTCCAAGGATGATTTCAAGCTATACTAGCATATAAAGTGAGCCCATGACCCACGGGCCCAGGAATAAATAAGCACTCCTTGGAAGAAGAAAGTGGGAAGAAGCTATGATTCCATCAGCAGACATTTACTTAGGAGGTTACGAAAACCCGAGAGTTGTGAAGAAGGATAGATGTTTTGTTCAGCTTGCAGAAATAATGGAATTACCCAAACCTAGTTCGAGGACAAGAGAAATTCTGCAATGCTTGTGAGAATGACCGAGTGTTAGAAATGTGAGATTCGGTAAACCTTATACAAGGTAATGATTTGGGTGCAGAATGGATTGATCACCATACCGACTTGCTCGTATCATTCCCTCTTGCTATTTGGAATGGTAAATCTGAGTGACTTACCCATCGTGGAGAGATGGCGATATCAAACCTTGTTTAAACCTTAGAATGGCATGTTAAGAAACCCTGGTACCAGGCAGTTGTTGCAAATCATAGGTTATACGGTGAGATTTAGCCCAGAACCATTTTCTGCAGGAAAACCATTAATGGTTGACCACCATGAGGTTCCGATAGTTGTTTAGCATTGGCGACAGACCGGTCAGCTAAGAAGACCTAGTCTCGGAAGAGATTTACCATGATTAAAGGACAAAGTATATTGCGGAAGAGATTATGCCCTTTACTGAAAGAGCACCAATGGAAGAGTTAACCCAGAGAATATGAGAAGACCGACACCGTCAACTCAAAGGGATGGAGTACATGAGTTCCGCGGAACCATAGCCATGCTTTTAAGTGTGGTAGCCCTCGAGACCTTTCCACTCAATGATTTGCTGGAAGACCTCCAAACCCTAACCTTTTCTTTCTAGCCTCTTCGAATCTCGAGGACGAGATTCATTTTAAGTGTGGTAGGTTTGTACCATCCCAAAATTCTAAATTTTGGAATGTTATATTAAATAAATATTTATGATTGTTTGTTTGATTGTTGTGTGATTGATTGACTAAAAGTGAGTGAAATTTGAAACTTTTTGAAAGTTGAACGAGAGGGAATAAAAGGACTTTCCCAAAACATTCATCTTTGCATTATGATCTTCATGAATTCAAATTCATTTCATCACAAAACCCTAGAGTGAGGATAATATGACTTCTTCCATTTAAATAAATGAAAAGGGTTTTGAAAAGATTTGAATTTTCCATTTGGAAATATTTCAAATCTAGAGACTTTATGCAACTCAATGATTTTCATGAGAGAGGATAAAATGACTTGTTCAAATTATTTGAAATATGAGTTGGAAGTCAAAAAAAAGAAATCAAATTGGAAGTCATTCGGGAGTTTTATTCAAATTATTTTTCTCCAAAAACAAAATATACGGAAAATAGGGTAAAATGGTTCCCTACAGTAGAAAAGTGGAGAAAAATGAGATTGAAATCATTTTGGTATTTTAAAATAATTTTATTTGCATTTTTTAATGCAACAGTAGCACTGTTTGCTTTATCTAAATTTCTATGAATTCTATTTGTGCCTGAAAATATGTTCATATTTTAGGATATTTTTCTAAAGATTTTGATATATAATAAGGCTCTATAAAATATTTTGTTTTTTTTGTATATTTGTTTTCCACTTCTTAAAAAAAAGAAAAACCTTGCCGCCAGGCCAGGCCAGGCCAGGCGCACCGGCTAGCCCAGTCCAGCGCTAGCGCTAGGGCTGGCGCACGCACGCACGCTCGTTCCCAGGAGCCGCCGCCTGCATCTCACGTAACCCCTCTCCCTCTCTCCTATTTTTTCCTGACCGCTGGCCCTGCTCCTTTTCTTTTTCTTCCCCAATACACGTACCATAAGAGAAATCTACACGTACACGCACACACCGCCGCCGCGTCTAATCGTCTTGGAAATCCTATCCCGACTCTTCCCCTCGTCCAAGCAAGTTTTCCTATAAATAGCCACAACCCATCTCTACCGATTCCCTTAAAAACTCGTACTCGTCGTTCCAATCTAACCGAAGAAGCTGCAGTTCATCACCGTTTTCCCACACCGGTGAGCCATCCCAAGCCTTTCCTTTTGTATGTAGATTTACCTCAATCTGTACAACCGTTTTGACAAGTTTTTGCATCCTCCTTTCATCTACAACCACCATACCAACCTTGTTTTCTTCGCCGGAGCACCCAGAGCACCGAGCTTCAGCGCTTTGTTCCGTCACCATTTGTCGTCGCCGACCATCTCCGACTCCACCACCGGAAAAGCCACTCCTCGATGCATCTTCTAGACACTCCCGCCGTCGCGCCCGACCACCGAAGTTGCCGCCACAACCACCCCGATCTCCATCTATCGCTCGTTCTTCTCTGTAAGTTTATACGAGCTCTAACTAAGTTCAGTTAAAAACGGTTTAGTAGATCGGATTTCCTTATAGAACGGTTCCTCGGTTTAGATCTAACCGGCTCCCTGATCATCTGTTAAATAAACGCACGTGTATGTATTTTTAAGTTTTGCCTGAGCATTTGGTAGCTACAGATCGCACCCCCGTAGGCCCAATAGCGCCCATTTGTTCTTTCTGTATTTTTCGTTTCTATTTTTAAAACAGAAAAGTTTCCGTTTCGTAAATCCTATATCTCTTAGGTTATTTAGAGTTGTTGATTGATTCGTTTTTCTCTAGTCTGCAAATTTACAAAAGTTTCTGTATGAAATAGTTTCGGCCATGTTTTAGTTTTTAGAAATTGTTTTATATGGGTTTTAGTTAGATTAGTATTTCTGCTATAATATGAGCTAGATTTAATATTTTTAGGTGATTCTTTTTGCCACTGCTTTGTTTTGACCTTGCCTAGCAGTAGGATTAATTTGGGTATTTATAGATTTTATTAAAATTAGTTTTTCATGAAAACAACACAGCTCTAGTTATTTTTAACTTGCTTCTGTTTTCTGTTGTTTTAGTTATTTTTTTAAATTTTATTTTCACCTCTGTTATTTTTTTGTTTCAGATTTGTTTCTGTATTTATAGAGGGTGAACTTTTATTTACAGAAAAATAAAATTTTTTATTTCTTTTTCTTACTAGTTTTGTTTTAAGCATAATTAGAGTTTTAATTTAGCTTTTTATGTGTTTCCTTTTGCTAGTAAAACTTTATGAAAAATACTTTCTGTTAACTTGGTTGATTTAAATTTTATTTTTGGTTAAAATTATTAGTTTAGTATTTTCTTTGTTAATTTTTTCTTAGGACAAAACTATTTTTGTAGTTAAGGAAGAAGGTTTTCCTAGTAGGTCTTTATAGTTTTCCCCTATTAGTTCTGTCGATGTGTTATTTGTTTGTATTGGGTTTTCTTATTAAGTTTTCTTTTGATTGTTAGATTTTCTTGTTAGAATGCTTGCTTATGTGAATGTCATGTTTGTTATTATAGATTTCATCAGAGAGCTGCGTATAGTCCTATCAAGTTATTTTCGAGAGCGTTGTTATCTTCATCAACTTACCAAGCAAGTTCACTTTGACCATGTTTTCCATACCTATGTTTTATTTGCATGTAGTAGCACCCTTTCAACAATCCCTCCAGTAGTGTTATTGAAACTTGTAGTTGAGTAGAATGCATGAGGTAGAAACCCATCTCCCTGTTACCAAGCCCGATATATAGTATTAATGCTACGCTATAGTAGATGGGGTTTGGTATGAGTGCACGAGAGTGGTGTGAAGAAGGAGGACTCTACGTCAATGGCGACAACTTCATGATGGCATCGACAAGGGCTGCATCTTCAGGACTCCAAGACCTCAAGATTTTGAGACTCGAGACAAGAATTGAATACACACTACTGGGTGAAAGACGGTTGACGGGCACACTACAGAAACAAATGGATGGCCGGGATGCATGGAGAAGCGCCATGACATCTTGCGGAAAGCTTCACCTAGACTCAAAGAGATGGAAGAATACTTCATGCCCGGAAGCTTACCTGTGCAACCGCAAGTCAATATGGGCTCTGGCTTGGTTGACCTTAGTTGTGACTCTGGCTCGGACGGTGCTAGCAGATGTAGAACTACAGAAGGATTGGATGAGCACCGGACAGTGGTCAGAGGAACTCTTCGGAAGACCATGTTTCGGTCGTCTTGTTCTCAAACACCGTGAAGTGCAAGAACAAGAAAAGAGGGATCAAATCTTGTGGGTAAAGTTTACAAACCTCTGCAGAGGGTTAAAACCTAATCGATTAGTCGTGTCCCTGGTTATGGACAATTTGAGAGTTCTAGACTTGGATCTATCTCGGAACTCTCAACATCAGACTAATAACTTAATTGTGGGAAACTTATGATGATTTGGGCTATGAGACATCGGTTGACGGAACCATGTCATGATAGAAAACTCCATAGCCAGTTAATTCCTTTGATGTAGGGAAAATAAAACCAGCTTTTATGCAAACAAAACTCAGATACATAGCCACAAAGCCATATTGCATATAGTATAGTTTATCATCTGTTTTTCTTACAGTGATATGCCGGTAGATTCAATGTACTAACCTACACGGCTGCAACATCTCATATTGTAGATATGTTTCTTCCGACGAGTAAGAGTACGGTACAGGGTTACTGAAAGTGCTAGTGATCGACTAGAGGGGGGGGGTGAATAGGCGATTTTTATGAAAGTCTTCAAAACATGGAAGTTTCGAAGACAAACGATAGAAATAAACCTATTACCATGCAGTGGAAGGTAGACTACACTAAGCAAGCCATAGTCAAGTATTCAATGAAGTGAAAGCACAACGACTAATAGCAGCTAGGCAGTATAGATCTGGTAGGAAGATAGTATGAAGCCAATCAGAACAAGCAGTCACTCAGTGAAGACAAGAGATAATGCAATCATACAATGACTTCACCAGGGCCAACAATAAGTAAAGGAATGGGAAGGATGAAACCAGTGACTCGTTGAAGACAATGATTTGTTGGACCAGTTCCAGTTGCTGTGACAACTGTACGTCTGGTTAGGGAGGCTGAGATTCAACTCAGAAGACCGCGTCTTCACCTTATTCCCCTTGAGCTAAGGACACCCAGTCCTCGCCCAATCACTGTGGTAAGTCTTCAAGGTAGACTTCCAAACCTTCACAGACTTCGTTCACCGGCGATCCACAATGACTCTTGGATGCTCAGAACGCGACGCCTAACCGGCTGGAGGATTCACAGTCCTCAAGTGTAATAAGTCTTCTGATCACATAGACAGGAAGACTTAAGTGATGCCTAACACTCTTTGGCTCTGGGTGTTTAGGGCTTTATCCTCGCAAGGAATTCTATCTCAAAGGCTTCGAGGTGGGTTGCTCTCAAACGACAAAAGTCGTGCACTAACTCTGAGCAGCCAACCATTTATGGTTGTAGGGGGTGGGCTATTTATAGCCACTAGGCAACCCGACCTGATTTTTCCGAAATGACCATGGGTCACTAAGGAACTGACATGTTCGAATGGTCAGATTTCAAACACACACGGCAACTTTACTTAGGCTACAAGCAAAGCTGACTTATCCAACTCTAAATAAGATTTGCTCTCATAGTCTTCACTCGAAGACATAGGATTTTGGTTAAGCATCAATTCAGTCATTCTGACTGGTTTTCTTGGACCCCACTTAACAGTACGGTGGTTCCTATGACTCAACAAAGAAGAAAAAGAACGATGAAACTGCTAAGTCTTCGCGCTCCATAGTCTTCACGCGATGTCTTCTCTTGTCATAGTCTTCAATGTGAATGTCTTCACATACCACCTTTGACTTCAATGTCTTCATACATTTTTAGGGGTCATCTCTGGTAGGAAAACCGAATCAAAGAGGGACTTCTACCTGTGTTATCCTGCAATTCTCACAAACACATTAGTCCCTCAACCAGGTTTGTCGTCAATACTCCAAAACCAACTAGGGGTGGCACTAGATGCACTTACAGTTACGGTCTACACTCAACCTGCCGATGGCGTTGATGGGACTCCACACCCGATTGTTTGTTTCCGTTGAGAATTATGATGTATATATTAGTTTTATGTTATTTATACATGTGATTGCACCTTGATATATACATTGACGTACTGTGTGTGCCAGCATACTAATCCAGGGGTGGCACATATACACAGAGGCTTGACCGTCTGAGGTTGGGTAGCTACAGAAGCCGATTGAGCCCCCGTGCGAGATGTAGCCAGCCGATGTTGGGTTGCCTCTCAATGAATAGTTACCGTTGCTACAGTGCGTGTGGTATGTAGAATGAGTCGAGCCGGTTGGTTGGCTGTGGATGAACAGTTCCTAGTGGGGGTTGGATGAACATGACCCCGTGGTAGTAGGCCATTGCCGCTGGATGAACAAGACCCCGAGAAGGCCGCCGTAGCCCATCCGGTTGGGGGTTGATGAATAGGACCCCATGGAGGCTCTATCAATAGTAGCCGGTGGAGGCTGGATGAATAGAAGCCCGTGGATGAATAGTAGTAGGTGGAGGCTGGAGGAGGTCGATGGTGGATGAACAGTTGCCCGTGGGGGCTAGAGCGAGGCAGTAGACGGTGGATGAACAGGACCCCGTTTTGGCCGTAGGAACTCCAACAGAAGTCTGTTTCCTCCATTTTGCGGTATGCCACACCCCTCCGGATCAACAGGACCCCGTTTTGACCGTAGGCAGTCGAATAGAAGTATGTTTCCTCCGTTTTGTTGTATGCCAGACCCTTCCTAATGAACGGGACCCCGTTTTGACCATACACGGTCGAACAGAAGGCATGTTTCCTCCGTTTTGCGGTACACCAGAACTTGTTTCGGCTGTTCCATCCAAGTCGGTTGGCTCCCGATGAACATGACGTATTCTGACCTAGTCGGTTACCTCTCGATGAACACGATGTTGTTTCCTTCGTTGCGACCCAGCCGGTTGGCTACCGATGAACAGGACGGCGTCGTTGTATGCGTTCGAGACCTCGCCCGTATGTACATATGTAGTCGTATTTACTTTCGTGTAGCATGGTTGTACGTACGTGTACACGAGATAGATGGGACTGCGTGACATGGTACGTCCGTGCCTCTACTACTACACGCGCTGCTCCTTACTCGGCCACAGTTCATGGTGTAGAGAGACCGATTGACCAGTATTTACGTACACGTTCCCAGCAACGCTATGTACGCTTCGACCGGGTGCGTCCCAGCTGTCAGGGAGGATAAGGACGCACTTCCTTGCATGCGAAGATATAGCTGGTGGGTCCCAGTTTGAAAGTGCTAGTTATCGACTAGAGGGGGTGAATAGGAGATTTTTATGAAAGTCTTCAAAACACGGGTCTTTGAAGACAACCAGTAGAAATAAACCTATTGACATGCAGCGGAAGGTAGACTATGCTAGATGAGCCATAGTCAAGTAAGCAATGAAGTAAAAGCATGAAGACTATCAACAACTAGGTAGTAAGGATCAGGATGGAAGATAGTATGAAGCCAAACAGTAAAGAGTCTTCACTCAGTGAAGTCAATGACTTCATGAAGACAAACTATAAAGTAAAGTAAGGTGAAGGATAGAACCAGTTGCTTGCTGAAGACAAAGAGTTGGTAGACCAGTTCCAGTTGCTGTGACAACTGTACATCTGGTTAGGGAGGTTGAGATTCAACTCAGAAGACCACGTCTTCACCATATTCCCCTTGAGCTAAGGACACCCAGTCCTCGCCCAATCACTCTGGTAAGCCTTCAAGGTAGACTTCCAAACCATCACAGACTTTGTTCACCGGCGATCCACAATGACTCTCGGATGCTCAGAATGCGACGCCTAACCGGCTGGAGGATTCACAGTCCTCAAGTGCAACAAGTCTTCAGGTCACGCAGACAGAAAGACTTCAGTGATGCCTAACACTCTTTGGCTCTAGGTGTTTAGGGCTTTGTCCTCTCAAGGATCTCTCTCTCAAATGCTTCGGAGGTGGGTTGCTCTCAGACGACAAAAGTCATGCACTAACTCTGAGCAGCCACCAATTTATGGTGTAGGGGTGGACTATTTATAGCTAGGAGGCAACCCGACCTGATTTGTCCAAAATGACCCTAGGTCACTAAGGAACTGACACGTGTCCAACAGTCAGATTTCAAACACACACGGCAGCTTGACTTGGGCTACTAGTAAAGCTGACTCATCGAGCTCTAGATAAGATTTGCTCTCATTGTCTTCGCTCGAAGACATAGGATTTGGTTGAGCATCACATCAGTCACTCTAACTTTGTTCACTTGGACCGCACTTAATAGTACGTTGGTTCCTATGACTCTACAAAGAAGAAAAGGAAACTACAAAACAACTATGTCTTCAAACTCCATAGTCTTCATGTTAATGTCTTCTCATGTCATAGTCTTCATAGTGAATATCTTCACAGACCACCATTGTCTTTAATGTCTTCACACATTTTTAGGGGTCATCACTGGTAGGTAAACTGAATCAATAAGGGACTACTACCTGTGTGATCCTACAATTCTCACAAACACATTAGTCGCTCAACCAAGTTTGTCGTCAATACTCGAAAACCATCTAGGTGTGGCACTAGATGCACTTACACAGCGGTCATGGGGAAGAATCATTTTTTTGCCCATAATCGGACACACTTCTTTGTGTGCCAAGATGTAGCTGGTGTGTCCCAGCTATCAGGGGGAAACAATTTTTTCACCAAATATGATGGCCTTCGGTGGGTCCCCACTATTAGGTGGAGGAATCATTATTTTGCGTGTAATAAGGAGGCACTTCCCTTTTGCGACCATGGACCCAACTGCCAACCTCTCCATGTACAGTCGTCTCCTGATGGAAGTCTTTCCTTGACCATGTTGACCACGCCGCATCGAGAGCACCAAGGCGGTGACGACGGTGAGGCCTAGGAAGGGAATGAGCAGGAGACAGGGAAGACTCCACAGTTGTTTCCCACGCGGAGGGGGGTACGAGGGTTTACTGCTTCAGCTGCAGTGTGAGGTTGTCGTCCCGGAAGAATAATAGGAGGTCTGGGTGAGTACAAGGATGGCCAGGCCAGTGATGGTAGTAGGGTGGGGCCGTGAGGCCTGCGCGGCATCATAGCCGGCCACGGGACGCAGGAGCAGGCGACACGACCGACGATGGTTTGGGCAGCTGGAGCAAGAAGACCAGAGGTTGAAGGAGCAAGACGGGCATTGGATGGACATCATATGGTCGCTGCAACTAGAATCGTTTATATTGACTAAGTTGACAAATCCTACATCCCCGTCAACTTAGTAGGCCCACATGTCAGCCTCCAAATATGGTGGGTCCCAACTAGCAGGGGGAGTATTATTTTTTTGTTCGTAATAAGGAGGCACTTCCTTGCGTGCAATGATATAGCTGGTGGGTCCGAGCAGTCAGTGGGAGGAACGTTTTTTTCATGAAATACAGAGGCCCTTCCAGTGGGTCCTCGCTGTCAGGTGGAGGAATCATTATTTTGCGCATAATATGGAGGCACTTACTTGTGTACGTCCGTGGACCCAGCTGTCAGCCTCTCCACATACAGTCCTCTTCTGATGGATGTCATTCATTGACCACGTTCACTAGGCCGCGCCGATAGCACTAGGGTGGTGGACAACGGCGAGGCCTAGGAAGGGAATGACCCAGAGCCGAGGAAGAACCTGCAGTGGTTGCCCACGCGGTGGGGAGTATGAGGGTTACTAGTTCGGCTGCCGTCGCTGGAAAATAACAGGAGGTGTGAGTGAGTAGAGGAATGGCCTGGCTAACGATGGAGTAGGGTGGGCGGTGTGGCCTGTGTGGCAGCACAGCCGGCCACGGAGGCGGGAGCAGGCACTCCCACAGATGCTCGTTTGGGCGGCTGGAGCAAGAATATCAGATATTGAAGAAGCAGCATGGCCATTGGTCTTCTAGAATCGTTTGTGGACTAAGTTGACAAAGCCTTTCGTACACGTCTACCTAGTAGACCCACAAGTCATCCTCCAAATCTGTCCCAAACAGCATACAACCTGAAATTTCTAGCCAGATTCAAATTAATTTAAAACTGAACATACCTTAATTTAAATCCAATAAAAATTTACCCGCACAAAAACAACGAAATTTAAAATATCAAAATCTGAAAGAAAAAAGTATTTTGGAACTAATTGCCTGTTTGCTATAATTTTTTTTCATTTTATAGCCCATTTCTTGTTACTTATAGCCCATTTCTTACTACTTATAGCCCATTTTCTGGGCAAGCCCGAATGCATCCTCGTCTTGAAAGATTTCTGGCCCAGCGGGGTGTAGAAAAGCAAGTAGGCCTACGTTAGTTATTCTGCAAAAAACAAAATAGCTGGGCTAGCCAATTTCAGAAAGGAAAAAAACCTGGGCTGGTCATGTGGTAAACATATGAAATAAAAGCCTGGGCTAGACGGGCCACAACTCCCGCAGAACCCAGTTGATACCCTTCTCTGTCCCAAAAAAAAATATTGCGCGCACTGCTAGGTCCCGGGTGTCAGCCGCTCCTTGTGTAGTTTCTCGCTTATTGACTACGTTGACAGTGGCGTGCGACCTAGATGTCAGGAAACCATCAGGAGGAACCCTTTTTTCTTGTAATACAGGAGGCACTTTCTTGCAGCTGCGTCTCCCGGCACGCCCATGACGAAAAGCCCATTTCCTGTCATGATTTTTTGTCATAGAAGTAGGAGCCCACCACATCTATGATGATACGTGTTTTTGTCACAATTATCGTCATAGAAGTGTCATAATCATGACATAAGTTTTTTTGTTCGGGCCAAATTGTCACGGATGTGTCTTTTTTTGTAATGTATCAAATATAGTAAGGTTTTAAAATACGTTTTCAGTCCTATGGCTTTTCCTATTCCATTTTCTAGGGTCACTCAAGGACGGGCATCATTGTAAAATATAGTAAGATTGTAAAAATAAGTTTCCAGTCCTATGGCATCATTGTTTTGATTACAGAACCAAACAGTAGCGAGGGTAACTCAAGGACGGGCCTGCCGGGCTCGTACATGGAGAACCCTGTCGGCGAAGCGAGTGGACTTTTGCTTGGTAGCGGAAACGTCGGCACCTCATGGCGGCTTCCTGAAACAATCAGCAAGGTCGAGGTCTGGGTGGCGGCAAGCGATGTTGCTCAGGACCATGAAGAGGGAGTTGCGGGCAAGCCTCTGGGATTCATCCTTGAAGCGGCTAGTTCTTCCCTCCTCGTGCGCCTTCAGCTTGGCGATAAACTCATTGAAGAAAACCCCCCAACTTGGCACTGGGGGCCTCTTGCTTGCTGGCCGAGCAGGCCGGCTCCTCCATGTCCATCACCGCAGTCTGAGAAGTAAGGCGGTCGATGATGTCAACTTGATCGGAGTGGTTCTTCAGCTTGTCCTCTGCGTCCTTCCGGAGGCACCTGGCGGTGTCCAGATCCTTCGATAGCTGTTGCTGCTCCAAAGAATGTCATGCAATAGGAAATTTCTATCCAGATTGAAATTAATTTAAAAACTAAACATACAGTACTGCAGGATGCTGCTAACGCGACACTACGATCAGAGACCCTTCGACGAAACTATGTGTGATGCAATAATCGCAAACAGTGGTGTAAAATAACCATCAAAAAAGGTGAAAACCATTTGCGATGGCCGGCATATCAAACACGGTTCAAATTTTAGTTGCGTGTGTGATGCTGAGCATACGGTTGATCCATACGAACTGTTTATGATTCGATAGAACAATAGAAATGGGAAGCCATATCAATGTGTGTGCGATATACGGCATACAGTTCGCACCGACGAACTGTTTGCAATGATCGAGGTGAACACAAACAATTCAGCGTAACAAGATGTGTGTGATACCCGACAAGCAGGCCAGAAATTAGAATTGTGTGCGATCATTAGATACAGTCCATAAGGACATTTTTGCGAATTGTGTGCTCGTCAGGGCACACAGTTCAACAAACCAACCTGTGGGCAATAATGTAGAAGATCTATGTCGAATACTTATTACTAACCGTATGCGATGTGATTGATAGGATAAACCGAGATAACAAATTAATATGAGCGAATTGAAACAGAGATATGTACAGTCTGATTAATTTAGTCCTTCTTCTTATTATTGTTGTTGTTGGACGGCCCCGTGACATCGTCTTGGCGACGACGCTTCTTGCCGCTGACGGTTGGCTTTTCATCGCTGCCGCCGTCGTCATCGTCGTTGCTGTCATCATCCTCCTCCTCCTTGTTCGACCATCCCTCCTCATCATCATCGACGTCCTCTTATCCGTCCTCCGACGGCTCCTCGTCCATCTGGTTGTCGTCTGACGACTACGGAGGCGGCGTCCCTTCCATGATCTAGATATAATTGAGGTCTAGGCTCGACGCCAGACTCATGGAGGACGAGCAGGATGATTCCGATGTTGACCTATCATCGGGCGCCAGACTGCTAGCCGAACTTTCGTCCTCGCTGTCGCTCGACATGGCTGCAGAGTGTGTGCCAGTGTGTAGGGCGGCCTGCGGGGGACGATGAAGATGGTGGACACTTAAGCGAGGTATGTAGAGAAGAGAAAATTCCAATTGAAGCGAGGGTTGACGTATTATCTAACCGCTGATATAATCAACCATAATTATTTGTACCCAGTCGCTCCAAATTCCTGGGGTTGCGCAGGACTCCTATTGGCTGGTTTATTTTTTCAGGACAAAAAGAAGGAACAAGTTTTTGGGATTATGCACCGGTACCCATACGAACGGAGTAGGACAGTTGGCAAGCAATACATTGTAACGACCCAAACCTGATAAGGTTCGATGTCTCTGTGCTCACTGTGCTAGTCCCTGGATCCACTAGCACACACAGTACATATGAATATCAAATAACAATTGCACCATTTACTACAACGTATGATCCAGAATTTACAATGTATTACAATCTCATAGCAGATAACTACTTGTATTCAATAACAACAACAGAAATGTAGCATAGTAAATGGTAAGTCCCATCACTGCCCACTAGCGAAAAATGCTGACTGAAGACTTGCGACCCTACTCTATCTAACTGATCATCTAAAAATCTTGCGACAAGATAAGTTGCAGCCACAAGGTCAATACATTGAATGAATTGGAAAATCACACATAATGATATAGTAAACCCACATCTACATGCAAGGTATGACAAACATAACACTCAAGTTGGTTTGGCATAAAGCTAACTTCACCTACCTCCACAAACAAGTCAAAGTTTACACAAGCACAGTTGTCACACAATGAACTAGAGCACATCCAAATTACCCACACTGGAAACCCTCGGAATCAAAAGATGAAAATGAAAAAGATCTTCAAGAAGTCTCAAGTGCGCTCAGTCGTGGCGCATTCTCTAGGGATAATAGAGCACAAAGCCATCAACACATTCACCTGATTTAAGCCCCGAAAACCTCAAGTGCTCTTAGCCATGGCGCATTCTCTAAGGACAATAGAGTGCACAGCCATTGACGCATTCACCTGAGAAAAAGTCCGGAGCCTACAACTATAAGCACTCACCACTTCCATGAATCACTCGACGCATGCCCACGTATACCATAGCAAGTTGATCACACATCACATAAAACCACACAATCCACGAATATGACGACATGGAATACATAGATAAAACCAAACATATATCATAACACAACAACTACACATGCATAGAAGAAATATAGGATGACCATATTCAAAAGTGCAACTTTCCTTGAATGGTGTTGAAGTACTCTAGCACTTAATTCTGATCTGGTTCACACTTCGGACATTCTATCCAATAATGAAGGCACCAGTAAATAAACTGTGCTCACATAACAACCCAATAAAGTAAACATCAATGAATTCAAATAAAAACTTAAATAACATAACATATTAGTAGGCATATCATAGCTAGATGCTAGTAGGATCACGATGAAAAAAGAATCAACTTATTTGGATCAACGGTTTGAAAGATACGGCCTCTGGAAGGTTAAATTCAAATTTGAGAAAATTCAAATCTAAGGAGTTCAAAAATTTGAAATTTTCGTTCTACTAGATGCTCCTGGTCGATATGAGTATAGGAAAAAGAATTGATGAATTTGGAGTTACAGATCTCATGTTATACTTAAACAAAAAATGCACTAAAATCTGCCCAAAAAATGCTGTGATGTGCATGTCACCGTGTGGCGCAACGTGAATGGCCGAAGGGTGTAAGCTTTTGCGGCTAGAGAAACGGACGGCTGCTAATTAGCGCATACCTGTTCGATGGAAATAAAAACAAAACAGATGTAATCCAGGCCATCGAGGGAGATCGGAAGTATGGGAGATGCTCACCGGAGCAGAGCAAAAACACGGCGCCGGAGTTGGAGAAAAACGGTGCGGGGCGGCTCAGGAATCGATGATGGCGATGGATCCGGGGTAGTCTGGACTCACGGAGGAGTGTTTCAGACGCGGAGAGGCACGAAGATCTCGAACATGTCGTTGGGGTCTTCGGGATGATCTGGTAGCTACAACACAGTCCAGGAAGAGTTCGCAGCGGCGATGTGCTTTTGGTAGGGATCGCGGTGTCCTCATGGTGCCCCCCTGCGTAGAATAAGAGCTGAGGGAGAGAGAGGAAACCAAGGCGAAGTCAATCAGGGGGAAGGAGGTGCTGGGATCCCACGGCAGCGACGAACTTGACCGACGACAGGAGCTCTTGCAGCGAACTCAGGTGAGATCGGGACGAAGCAAAACGGGCACGGAAGATCTTTGTTTTGCGAAAACTCAGATGAGAAGAGCAAGGGGATTATTTATATGGAGTAAGGATAGATCGAGGAGTAGCAGAATGATCGAAACCGATCGATTCGATTCGACCTGGGTACGGCTATAGAACTTCAGGAAGAACATGGCTTGCTCGATGGCGATGATGACAAGTGGGCCAGAGCCGTCAGGGGAGGAGAGCGGGTGCAAGAAAAAAAAACAAGAAAGAAATTGAGATCCCCTTGCTCTTCTCGTCCGATTTTTCGCAAAATTGAGATCGCCCGTGCCTATTTCGCCTCGTCCCGATCTCGCCTGAGTTCGCTGCAAGAGCTCCTGTCGCCGATCAAGTTCGTCGCTGTCGTGGGACCCAACACCTCCTTCCCCCTGGTTCACTTCGCCTTGGTTTCCTCTCTCTCCCTCAGCTCTTATTCTGCGCAGGGGTGAACCATGAGGATGCCGCAATCCCAACCAGAAGCACATCGCTGCCGTGAACTCTTCCTGGACTGTGTCGTCGCTTGCAGATCTTCCCGAAGACCCCGACGACATGTTCGAGATCTCCATGCCTCTTCGCGTCTGAGACACTCCTCCACAAGTCCAGACTGTCCCGGATCCGTCACCATCATCGATTCCTGAGCCGCCCCGCGCCGTTCTTCTCCAACTACGGTGCCGTGTTTCTGCTTTGCTCCGGTGAGCATCTTCCATCCATCCGATCTCCCTCGATGGCCTAGATTAGATCTGTTTTGTTTTCTTTCCATCGAACAGGTATGCGCTAATTAGCGGCCGTCCATTGCTTTAGCCGCAACAGCTTACACCCTTCGACCATTCACGTTGCGCCACGTGGTGACATGCACAGCACAACATTTTTTGGGCAGATTGTAGTGCATTTTTCGTTTAAGTATAACATGAGATCCGTAACTCCAAATTCATCGATTCTTTTTCCTTTGTACTCATTTCGACCAGGAGGATCTAGTAGAACCAAAATTTCACATTTTTGAAATGTTTAAATTTGAATTTTCTCAAATTCGAATTTAACCTTCAAGAGGCCGTATCTTTCAAACCGTTGATCCAAATTAGTAGATTCTTTTTGCATCACGATCCTACTAGCATCTATCTAAGATATTCCTACTAATATGTTCTGTTATTTAAGTTTTTATTTGAATTCATTGCTGTTTACTTTATTGGGGTGTTATGTGAGCATGGTTTATTTACCGGTGCCTTCGTTATCGTATAGATTGTCCGAAGTGTGAAGCGGATCAGAATTAAGTGTTAGAGTACTTCAACACCGTTCTAGGAAAGTTGCACTTTTCATTATGGTCATCCTCTATTTCTGCTATGCATGTGTAGTTGTTGTGTTATGATATATGTTTGTTTTTACCTATGTATTCCATGTCGTCATATTCGTGGATTGTGTGCTTTTATGTGATGTGTGATCAACTTGCTATGGTAGACGTGGGCATGCACCGAGTGATTCATGGAAGTGGTGAGTGTTTATAGCTATAGGCTCGGGACTTTTTCTCAGGTGATTGCGTCAATGGCTGAGCGATCTATTGTCCCTAGAGAATGCGCCATGGCTGAGTGCACTTGTGGTTTTTGGGGCTTAAATCAGGTGAGTGCGTTGATGGCTGAGGGCTCTATTGTCCCTAGGGAATGCGCCACAACTGAGCGCACTTGAGACTTCTTGAATATCTTTTTCATTTTCATCTTCTGATTCCGAGGGTTTCCCGTGTGGGTAATTTTGATGTGCTCTAGTTCATCGTGTGACAACTTTGCTTGTGTAAACTTTGACTTGTTAGTGGAGGTAGGTGAAGTTAGCTTTATGCCAAAGCAACTTGAGTGTTCTGTTTGTCATACCTTGCATGTAGATGTGGGTTTGCTATACCATTATGTGTGATTTGCCAATATATTCAATGTATTAACCCTTGTGGCTGCAACTTATCATGTTGCGGGATTTTCAGATGATCAGTGAGACGCAGTAGGGTCGCGAGTCTTCCCTCAGCATTTTCGCCAATGGGCAGTGATGGGACTTACCATTTACTATGCTACATTTTCGCTGTTATTATAGAATACAAGTAGTTATGTGCTATGAGATTGTAATACATTGTAAATTTTGGATCATACATTGTAGTAAATGATGCACTTGTTATTTGGTATTCATATGTACTGTATGTACAGAGACATCAAATCTTATTAGGTTCGGGTCGTTACATACATTGAGCTCTTCTTATTGATAAAGCCAGGAATAATCAAACTACAAAGGAAAAGAAAAAAAGACAAAGGAGAATATCTAGATGAATCTTCGTGTAACATCAATGGCATAGGACCTAGATGTGCATTACTTAGAGCACATCTAGATGTGCTTTAGCAATACTGTCAAACAAAACCCCTAATCATCATTGTGAACAGCACATAGAACATGGATAATGCGACAACCAGAACTACACATGCTAGTTCCTTCTTGTCTCTTGCTTTCATCGGTTGCCTGTGATTGATTCTTTCTTGCTTCCTTGTACTGATTGTACATTCCAGATCAGCCAGTTTCTTCTTCAGCTTTATGTTATCTTCTGCAAGCTTGGTGATAACACTCCGAGCCCTACCATGCCATTCTTCATCCAACCAGTTAACAAAGGCACAAGCCTCATATCCCTGCCAATGTTAAATAGTGTTCAGGATGAGCGGTGGAATTAACTGAAGTAAAATGATGAACTTAGCACTAACCTCTAAGGGGAAACTGAGAAACTACCTCCAAATGTCGAATCCCTCCGTGCATACACGTCGAGCGGGAGTGTGCCCGTGCACACAACTCAGCTTTTGGTACTTCTCAGTGGCGAAAAACTCAGAGTCGAATGCGGGTTGCGGGAGTCTGGAGTCATGCTCTGGATCCGGCGACAGATCGCTTTCCAGGGGGGAGGGGGTGTCATTCAGGACGGATTCATCAAGGAGCTATAATTTGTACATGCTAAAAAAAGATCGGGATAGATTGGAACCTGACAGGACGATTCGGATCCGTAGTACACCTGCCTTCTGATGACCTTAGGCAAGTGCTCGACGGCGACCACCGTCGTGGCGGCGATACGAGCAGGAGCAGCCGTGCCGAAGCCATCAGCACCACTCGTCCGCATTCCCCCAATGTCAGTGCCACACGAGGGAATCTGGAGGCTATGTAGGGATTTGGGGGAAATGGGGAAATTATGGGGATAAGATAACGGTTGGGAACTACTTATGGCACGATATGTTGTATACGACACACTGTTTATACATGTCATTTGTGTTAGGTATTACAACGTCACACGTGATTTCCACACCAAACCGTGTGAGAATACAATGTAGGTTAGACACGGTTGCCGTTACATAACCGTATGTGATGTACTACCCTGTCCATATAATTGATTTACATTGATACCGTGTAAACAGCTGCTCTGCAGATATCCATAAAAAAAACAGCCGCTCTGCATATAGAGATGGCAGCGGCTACCAGAGAAGAGGTCAATCATCGGTCGGTGGGTGGTGACGGCGTCATAGGAGGTTAATCTTCGATCTGTGGCGGGAGGTAGGAGGAGCTCAACCATCAAGGTCAGCGGCGGCGTGATTCGAGCACATCCATCGTGGTCGATGGCGGGATAGTGTAGGTCGAACTTCGGGCGGCAGCAGCACTAAGCTTCGCTCCTCGACCCCGTTGTCTCGGCGTGCCACCGCATCGCGCTTCTCTGTCTGCTGGGTGGAGGTCGCTGCGTGGCTAATTAATTAAGGTATTCTTTTCATGAGTGGTTTAATTAAGGTATTCAATTCCTAAGGGTAGTGTTGTACTAGTACTCTATGTGTAAATTAACTGGCCATTAATTTTTGTCATTGCACCTCTGGATAACAACATGGAGCTCCCTCGGTAATTATGTAAAAAACCTTGTGATTTATGCACGCATCTTTGGGCAGAAGTTAATCCGTGTATTAATGTTGTTGTTTTGTTTTTAATTACCATTTGTGTGGTGCATATGGAACGATCTCGATGGATGAAGAATTGGAAAACCGTAGATTTTAACAGTGGCGTGACAGAGTTCATGAATTTGGCTCAAAGTACAAAGAGGAGAATTGGTGATGCAGATTACATCATGTGCCCATGTACTGATTGTACCAATACAGAGTCACATGAAGTTGGAAATGTCCAGTTGCACTTAGTATCTAGGGGATTCATGGATGGATATACACGTTCGACCAGACACGGTGAAGAGGAGGTCATGGGTGAAGATACCCAGGGCAGCGAGATGCCAAACCCCGATCAGTGTCACATGGATGTTGAATCTAACATCACGGTAGAGGCGTCAAGCTACCAATGGAACACCGGAAAGCCGAAACGCCCACTGGAAAACCAAGACCTCGACGCAGATGACAACGATCTTGATAAGCCAGATTTTGCTACTATGATTTGCAGATTTCGAGGGCCCAAAAAAGGATATGATTCGGTACAAGGAGCTGCCAACCATTGATGTGAACTCCAAGAAAGAATTGTGTCCAAGTTGCAAAAACAAATATTCCAAGTTGAGTGCCACCCTAGCGCTTCTCAGATTTAAAGTAGCAAACGGTCTATCAAACAAGGGCTTCACAGAGATGTTAGATCTTTTTGAAGAAATTCTTCTGGAAGATAATGTGCTCCCTAGAAGCACGAATGAAGCGAAGAAAATTATTTGCCCATTGGAACTTGAAGTAAAGAAGATACACGCTTGTGTGAATGATTGTATATTGTACCATGGTGAGTACAAAGATTTGCATGCATGTCCCACATGCAAGCATGCACAATACAAGCGCAGGAGAGCAAAGGACAAGTACAAATTGGACGAAGAGATCAAGACTGGAATCCCGTTCAATGTTGTTTGGTACTTGCCTTTAATTCCAAGGTTGTGGAATTTGTTTGCAAACCCTAGAGAGGCAAAGAGGTTGTGGTGGCATCATGATGAGCAAATTGAGGATAAGTTTATGAGGCACCCGAAAGATGGGGCTCAGTGGGAATTAATCTACAACAAGTTTGAATTTTTTTCCAAGGATGCTAGAAGTGTAAGGCTCGGGGAGTGTACTGACGGGATGAATCCTTTTGGCGATATGAGCACCAATCACAGCACATGGCCAGTGCTTCTGTGCATATATAACCTATCCCCTTGGTTGTGTATGAAGAAAAAAATACATTATGATGTCAATGATTATCCAAGGCCCGAAGCAACCTGGAAATGACATCGACATTTACTTTCAGCTACTGGTAGAAGAAATGTTGACAGTGTGGATAGATGCGCTTGCTCTAAAATGCTATGATGCTTACAAAAAGGAGATTTTCGATCTACATGTGATGCTGGTGCACACCATTCATGATATGCCAGCATTAGGCACCACATCGGGGAAGAAAACAAAGGGAGATGTAGGGTGTGTCACATGGATGGATAGGATAGCTAGCAGAAGTCTTCCCAACTCGCACAATACCATGTATTTGCGTCATCACAGGTTCTTACGGAAAACTCACCCATATCGAAAGATGAAAGCTAAATTTGATGGTACATTAGAGGTAGGCGTGGGCCCAAGACCCTATGAAGGGGAGGTAGTCCACAACATGGCTAAAAAATTAATGTTGTGCTTGGCAAGAACCACCCTTTGATGGTGAAAAAAACACCCAAGGGTCATGTGTTTAAGAAGAAATCGGTGTTCTGGAAATTACCTTGCTTGGAGATTCTACGTGTATGTCACTTCATCGATGTCATGCACATCGAGAAGAACGTATGTGAAAGCATCCTTGGTACTCTGGTCAAGATTAAAGGTAAAAGAAAGGATGGTGATGGTTCATGGCTCGATATGCTTGCTGATCAATCAACACGCAAGAGTGAAGTAAAAGATGATGACAAATTCATCAAAGCTCGCCAGAGTTACAATTTCAGTACAAAAGAAGCAACAAAGTTCTTCACCTATTTGTTGTCAGTTAAGACACCCTCTTCTTACTGCGCAAACTTTAGAAGTCTCATGGATGTGAGCTTAGGTAAAATAAAGTTGGGACACATGAAGTCACATGATTGACACGTAATGTTGACACAAATCCTCCTGGTGGCCATCAGGAATCTGATGGAAAAAAATATAAGAAACTTACTCATTGACCTCTGTGATTTCTTCAACCAACTATGGCGGAAAGTTGTAGATCCTGAAGAGTTGGATCATATGCAAGATGATATTGCAAGAATATTTTCCAACCTAGAGATGTTTTTCCCACCATCATTCTTTGATGTCATGGTCCATCTCACTGTGCACCTTGTCAATGAGAGAAAGTATTGTGGTCCTGTGTTTCTTCGCAACATGTATCCCTTTGAGCGGTTGATGGGAATACTAAAGCGCTTTTGTCAGAACCGAGGCCATCCCGAGGCAAGCATCCTACAAGGTTATACTGCGGAGGAGGTGGTTGAGTTTTGCACCGAATACATGAAACAAAGACCTATAGGTTTTCCCCTCTCTCGCCACGAGGGAAGGATAAAAGGTAAGCCGGTCCTTGCTAGCAGGCAAATGGCTGCACCCGGAGAATTGGCAGAGAAAGCCCATTTGATGGTACTGCTTAACAGCCCAGTTCTCAGTGCTTATGCCGAAAAACATTTGGTAGAGATACGCCAAAGCTTCTTACCAATGGTGCCTTCATCAGATTTGGAGATGAAGGAGCACACTAAGAACTATGCCGAATGGCTGAAGAATCATTTGGCACAAGGATCCATCGATGACATTGCTACATGGTTGGCATAAAAGACATCACCTACGGTGTTGACGTACCGAACATATGACACAAATGGATACACGTTCTACACTGAGGAACATGATCAGAAGACCTCATATCAGAACAGCTCTATTCGAATAGAATGCATGACTGTAAATGAAGCTGATAAGAGGGTATACTATGGAACCATTAAAGAGATTTGGGAGACTGACTATGTGAAAGCTAAGGTGGCATTATTCAGGTGCGCATGGATCCCTCTTAGTCAGGTAAGGATTGATGAGTACCGGAAGACCTGTGTTAATAGGACACCGATGGCATATCACGCGAACCCATTCATTCTTGCTAGCGATGCTACCCAGATTTTCTTTATAGAAGACCCCTTGCATAAGAATTGCCATGTAGTAATGCATGGGAAGAGAAGGGTGCTGGGTGTCGATGATGTTGCTGATGAGGACGAGTACGATGAATTTGATGAGTTGTCAACCAAGGGACCATGCACCTGTGTAACAGAGAAGCATAAAATCATCATAGAACCCAAGTTCATTCGGGGTCAACGTAATGATCCCAGTTCCCCCATGTACATGGGAATTAAGCCATAAGACTAGTCTTTATGCCTACCCTGCAACTTAATTCATTAAATTTAGAACTGTCGTGTGTACTAAATTTGTGAGTTATGCCCGGTTTTCTGTTGATGTAAGAACCGTTAATATGTTGACCTTGATATGCTGTCAGCTCAGGCAACGAATGTAGACTATTTTTTGTTATTATTATTATTATTATATCATAGAGGTAGCGCACTCAATTGATCTCACTACAGTATGTGTGAACAAAAAAATGCAATCTGGTTTGCGAATAGCACACGATTCGTTGATGAAAGCCGCGTGGCGACCAAACCCCGCCCACGATCTGAGTCGTGCTTTCTGATTGGCCAGAACTAAAACCCCACGGATCGAATGTCTGCACCATTGGATGCTCCCAGATCGAACGGCGATCCTCATCCCTTTCGACAGCACATGCAGTTCCGGTTGTAATTTTATTTTTATGCACAAAATGCACGTTAATCTCAAAAAATGTCTTAAATATAGCTAATGATACTTGAAATGCGCCAGAAAATTAAACCCGTGGTATAATGGTGATTGCGTACTGTGGAAATTTTTATGAGGCCAAACGATGAAGTCACCGGCCACAGGAGTTTCAATTGACGTCTCCTTTTGGAAACCATGATCTTTCATGTGAGATGCTCCGGTTTGGAAGGAGCAGTCATCAAAACTGGTGCCAAACTTTACCGATTTTTTTCAACGGGGTCGTGAGAGCACTCCACGGGCACACATCGATTTTGATGATGTCAGAACTCCATCCAAATTTCCTGTAATTAAAATACCAACTAGGTCTACGCTAGTGGCCGCACCTCGCGGCCGAAATATTTGAAACTTCTCCCCGCTTCTCGAAAAAATGGATGAAAACTCACAAATCGACGCACAAATGATCTGTACACCTTCTTTGCTAGGCTGATAGTAAGATGTATCATAGCTAGTATCATGCATGCCAACTAGGAAATTTTGATGAGCTGTCATAGAATTAAATGAAGAAGGAGAGGGTTAAGTATCATATCATGAAACTGTATCATAATTAATGCTATGCTACTATGTGTCATGTAAATAAATAAAGTACTACATAGCATAGTACTCTATGATACTATGCATTAGACTAGCCACACTGGGAGTAGCTTCAGCAGTAACATCGAGTCCAACTCAACAAATTTGCTTATGTGGCAATGAGTTAATGAGGAGAGAGGTGGTTTGAGTAACTTAACTAGTTAGTGTAACATCCGATGTCCCAATGCAACATGAGTTTATAACCTAATAAATGAGGCTTTGCATGTTACCATACTTATGTTACGACCCACTATGAAAGGTAGTAACATAGTCTAGGGATATGTGTATGTTACTAGTGTATGTTACTCTCCATTGTGGCTTGTCTTAGAGCAAGTACAATAGAGTGACATAAGCAGGCTATAAGGAATAGAATAATATATATGCTTATTAGTTGGAGTAAGGAGAAGAGGAGAGAGAAGAGAAGTGGGATCTTGGTTAGTAGAGATAGCTGCAACAGGAGACCCAAGACACTTTGTGAGGATGTAAGGTGGGAAACTATTGATAAATTAGTACGTATTTAAAACTTATTATTGTACATGCCTTCTAAGAGTTTGGCTGTATATGACATGGCAACTTCTTATAGCCGGCCATTGGCTATATTATTAAGCATACTCTTAGTGAGGTACTCCCTCCGTCCGGTGAAGAGTGTACATCTAGCTTCAAAATTTGTCCACAAAATATTGTACTTTTATCTTCCAAATGCACTTTAATGTAGGAAAAAATACTTCTCTCTCATCACACGGCAATGAAGACCAATAGCAATCTACACATGGTCTTCTTAATTTCCACATGCACTTAGCTCATTGGGGGTTAGGTAATTAAAGAGGAGAGAGATGGTGGCTTTAACTTTTACAATGCATTTTTTAATCAAGTCCATAATTTGTCCTAAGATTTCTAGATGTACACTCTTCACCTTATGGAGGGAGTAGCTAGTATATCATAGACTAGCTAGTATCATACTCCCCCCCATTCCGGTTTATAGGGCTCAATTAAAAAATCCCACCAAACAAGATAGATGGTGAGTGGTGGAATACTTTTTGTAGATTGAAAAAACACCCGATTAATGCTTTTGTTTTCCTCAAAAAATTATGTTTACTAATGTATTAATTGCAATACATGCATGCATAAAGTACATGCATTGGTCAATTTTCTCTTAATACTTGCATGGTGATTTAATGCACCTTGGAATCTGAACATCTGATGGGGAACAACCAAATTGAGCCTTATAAAATGGAAAAACTAAAATTTTGAGATAGCCTATAAACCGAAAGGAGGGAGTATATATGCATGATACTAGTATATGATCGGTAATACCTCCATAATGCACGCATGCATAGTATCATAAGTTAGTATATTAGGTTGCCTTATTAATTGCCATGCATGACACAAAGTAGTACAACATTTAATATGATACGGTATCATGATATGATACCACACCATCTCTTTCCTCATTTAACTGTGTGCCACATCGTCCAAAAAGTCTAGTTGGCATGCATGATACCGTTTGATACTCCCATATTACGACCAGCCTTAGGGTGGCCATAGTAGAGGTACATTGCCGGTATCATGCACTCGGGAATAGGAAATGTGATGATGTGGCAAAGAAGCAGTAACATAGGTACATTCCATAACATATATAATAAATACTATACTACTTTGTGTCATACATGGCCATAAATACGGTCATCTATGATATATACCACTCTATGATACTGTATATGCACTATGAAGGTACGTATGTAGTATCATACACTAGTATCATATGCATGATACTATATATAGTATATGATACTCCCCACTATATAAGGCTGGCCATAGTGGTGGTATCATAGCCGACGATGTCATGCACTCGGAAATAGCAAGTATGCCGATGTGGCAAAGAATTAAATATATATAGAGGGTTAGAGTAACGTATAGGTAGATACCGTTTGATGTTAAGTGCGGTGCTATTTTGTGTCATGCATGACAATAAGTACGATCTATGATACTATACTCTATGTATTATACTATGCGTTATAATTCATTAAAGGTAGTATCATACACTAGTATCATATATATATGCATGATACTAGTATATGCCACTCTCCACTATTGGTAGCCTAAGTATATATAGTCTAACTAAAACACCCACATGTAGTTGTAGTAGGGTTTTTGACTTTAATTAATTATATGCACTAAAATGCAATGAAAGGTAAGTGCAAAGAATGAATTAAACATAGGAGATGACCTGAAATGGGCCGGAACAGTGTAGCTAGTAACTGACGATTTGTAGTCCGAAGTGCCGCATCTCCTTTTGGAAACTATGATCGTTCTTGTGAGATGCTCCGGTATGGAAGGTGCGAGCAGCAAAACATGTGCCAAACTTTACCAAATTTTTTCCATGTGATCGTAAGAGCACGCGACAGTGACACAATGATTTCGTTATTTTTCGGACTCTATATGCATTTCCTGAAATTAAAATACCAACAAGGCATATGCCTCTAGCCACAACGAATGAAAATTGGCAAAGCAACACATAAATGATCTTGCTAACACGCACGTGTAGTTGTGACTACACACACACACACATTCAAACGAGATTTCTTTTTTTTTTCATATTCAAAGTTTGAGATTGCTAGCGAGGCCTGCCGCCTAGTAAAATGTACAAGAAACTCAAACCATAGGGTACAACCGTGATTTCTTATCGTGGAAAAAAATTGGAGGCAAAACGATGAACTCATGTTTTCATTCAAACAAAAATATGATGTTAGGTAATGTAAATGTTTTCAAATAGCACACGGTTCACTCATGAAAGCTGTGTGTCCGCTAAACCATGGCCGATGCCCCCCTCCACCACGCGCGCGGTCGGAGTCGTGCATTCTGATTGGCCAGAACCCAAACCCCACGGATCGTACGTCTGCATCGTTGGATTCTCCTTGATCGAACAGCGATCCTCATCCCTTTAGACAGCACATGTAAATGTTTTCAAATAGCCCCTCGCAAAGAAATGTTTTTAAAATAGCACACGGTTCACTCACGAAAGCCGTGTGCCTAACAAACCGTGGCCGATGCCCCCATTTGCTGCGCGCGTGATTTGAGTCATGTGTTCTGTTTGGCCAGAACCCAAACACCACGGATCGTACGTCCGCACCATTGGATGCTCCCAGATCGAACGGCAATCCTCATCCCTTTCGACAGGAAATGCAGTCCGACTAGGAATTGATTTATATGCCAAAATGCATGGTAAATGCCAAAAATTGTGTTACATATATCACACGAGACCTGAAATGTGCCAGCAAATCAAACCCATGGTATAATTGTGATTGCTTTACGTGGGAAAAATTTAGAGGCGAAACGATGAACTCACGTCTTCATTTCAAAATTAGTATGTCTTCATTTCAAACGAAATTATTCTGTTTGTGCACATGAGCGCTTAGAGGCAACCATTTGCATTGGCCTTTCCGCGCACGCAGCGACCAGGGATATTTTTCATCCTTTTCACCTGGGCCGCCAACACCCCCTACCATCCGCCTGCGTTTCACTCAACTAGTCCACCCAATCTTCATCGACAGCTCCCCCCTCCCCCAGATCCACAACAGAACCCTCTCTGGCGCCGCCGTGCTCACCCTGGCCATGTGCCCGCTCTTCGGCGTCAAGCCTACCTCCACTGCCGTTCCCAACACGTGGCGGCCTGGGCCTCGCCGTCTTCGTTTTCTCGCCAGCCACCCTCGAGCATATCAATGCAGTAACCCTCGCCTCTCCTGTGGTCAGACCGGGTTTGCATTAAGAGGCCTGTTAGTTACTGCTCTCCATCGCCGTGAGACATATTTCCTCGCAATCCCTCTTCCTCTTCATACTTCCCAAATTGGCTATAAAATAACGGAGAGCGTATATATGTTCATTATCTACCTTCCTTACTACATATAAGCTATATTTTTTCCAATAAGTTACTACCTATTTATAGATCACGGGCGCTCGAGTCACACAAACTTAACAAATTAGCCATACATTTTCTAAATTATTGCATGGCATGTTTAGAAAGCTTGATACCAAGTTGTTAGTTTTATGCTTATCCACCTTTCCTGAGTTTCGCATGTGTTCTCTTTAGATGCCGAGTAGCAGCGACAACACTCATGCTTCAGGCGGTGTATCTTCATCTGATTCGGACAACCATATGTCTTTAGCAGATTGTGAGGGATCAAGTAATATTGAACATGATAGAGCTGCAGCAATTACCCTTCTGGTCAGGACACGGAGAAACGCTCCAAGGAAGCCCACACACCAGCCTAAAGGTGTACATGAAGTAACCGAGATTGATTTAAAGTCTTGGACTCCAACTAAACCAGATAAAGCACACACGAGGTTCAGGAGTGTGTGTGGATTTGTTGGTAGGGCAAGGCTCAACATTAATCTGTCAGGGTTTCGGAAGGCAGACACAGAAACATGGCAAAGGATAGTCCGGGAGATCATGGATCACTTGAACGTTCTAGAGCAGTGGAGTATGCAGGTGGATCACGCTGCACTGAAGAAGGCTAGGGATGTAACACCCACAATGCGGCTATATCTCACACGTGTCGGGGCACGACTTAGAGGCATAGCCCCATGTACTGAATAAGAAAGGGATAAAGAGTTGGCTTACAATCGCCACTCCACACAAATAACATAGTTAAACATACATCATCCGGAATACAAACAAGGTCCAACTACGGAACCAAAATAAAAGAAGACAACCCCAAATGCTAGATCCCTGATCGTCCCAACTGGGCTCCACTACTGATCAACCAGAAAAGACATAAAACAACGATCAAGATCTTCATTGAGCTCCCACTTGAGCTCGGTTGCGCCACCTGCACTGGTATCATCGGCACCTGCAACTGTTTGGAAGTATCTATGAGTCACGAGGACTCAGCAATCTCACACCCGCGAGATCAAGACTATTTAAGCTTATGGGTAGGAGAAGGTAGTGAGGTGGAGCTGCAGCAAGCACTAAGCATATATGGTGGCCAACATATGCAAAAAAGAGAGAGAAGAGAAGCAACACAGCGGTGGAGAAGCTATAAGTGATCAAGAAGTGATCCTGAAACTACTTACACACAACCATAACACAAGACCGTGTTCACTTCCCGGACTCCGCCGAAAAGAGACCATCACGGCTACACACACGGTTGATGCATTTTAATTAAGTTAAGTGTCAAGTTCTCTACAACCGGATATTAACAAATTCCCATCTGCCACATAACCACGGGCACGGCTCTCGAAAGTTTATACCCTGCAGGGGTGTCCCAACTTAGCCCATCACAAGCTCTCAGGGTCAATGAAGGATATTCCTTGTCCCGAAGACCCGATCAGTCTCGGAATCCCGGTTACAAAACATTTCGACAATGGTAAAATAAGACCAGCAAAGCTTCCCGATGTGCCGACAAATCCTGATAGGAGTCGCACGTATCTCATTCTCAGGGCACACCAGATAGGTCAAGCTACGAGTAAAACCAACCCTCAAGTTGCCCCGAGGTGGCCCCGCAGGTTGCCCATTTTGGACCAACACTCAGAGGAGCACTGGCCCGGGGGGGTTTAAAATAAAGATGACCCTTGAGTCTGCAGAACCCAAGGGAAAGGTATATGGTGGTAGGTAGGAAAATGGTAAAACCAAGGTTGGGGCTTGCTGGAGGAGTTTTATTCAAGGTGAACTATCAAGGGGTTCCCATAACACCCAACCGCGTAAGGAACGCAAAATCAAGGAACATAACACCGGTATGACGGAAACTAGGGCGGCAAGAGTGGAACAAAACACCAGGCATAAGGCCGAGCCTTCCACCCGTTACCAAGTATATAGATGCATTAATTAAAATAAGAGATATTGGGATATCCCAACATAAACATGTTCCAACATGGAACAAACTTCAACTTCACCTGCAACTAACAACGCTATAAGAGGGGTTGAGAAAAGGAGGTAACTTAGCCAAACAATGGTTTGCTAGGAAGGTGGGTTAGAGGCTTGACATGGCAATATGGGAGGCATGATATAACAAGTGGTAGGTAGAGCGACATAGCGATAGAGAGAACAACTAGAAAGCAAAGATAGAAGTGATTTCGAGGGTATGGTCATCTTGCATGAGATCCCGCAAGGAAGAAGAACAAGTACATGAAGAAGATAAAAGGACGTAGTCGAACGGATCCTCACAAACGCGATGTTACCGGAACTAAGAAGAAGCAACACCGGAAAGGAGCAACCATCCTAGTAAAAAACCATCACATAAACATGGCATGATGCACAACCAAGTATGATTCATGTCCGGTTTAAAGAGGCATGTCATGGAAAAATGCACAAAGAACACTACAAATTAAGTGGAGCTAAATATGCAACGAGTTGCATATTGACGAAACACCACATCGATTATTTAGTTCTCTCCTGTTTAAGTACCCAACCAGATTAAATGTTATTAAACATGGCAAGAGGTGAAACATGAGTAAAACACACAGTTAGGCATTTTAAATGAGGCCGAAAACATTAAACAACAATTCCGGTAAATCCTCATGTGCATTAGCAATTTAATGCAAGAAAAATTTTAAACATTTTAAATGTTATTAACATGATGCGGATCACATGTGCAAGTTTTATGCAATTTTTATGAAAATGTTGATAAGAGCATGTTATGAAGCATTTGTCATCGTGGAGGAAACGAAAGGGGTGCCACGACAATGAATCCAAAAATGATGCCACGACAACATATCGGTTCCGGTAGCTCATGGAGATACCGGTGCAAAGGAAGTTTGGCGGGAGCGTGTCATGCAAGATGGTGGGGTGATCCTGGTAACCTTGTGTATACATCACACTATGTCTATGGATATCCTTGCTTGCTCCTTGTGGGACTAACCCGTGTAGGTATTGAAAGTGCAACTCACTCCAATGGAATGCTCCAAATGATCTACGTCAACATTGAGCATCCACATCTTCATTACCTACATGAAGTCATCATCGACAAAACCCAAGGTTAGTTCATCCCTCTTAGGGGGATATCACATCTAGGGGAAGCTTTACTCTAAAATTGAGCTAAAGCAACTCTAATGGTGTGAGCACAACAATGCTTTATGTAAAAGTGGTAACCCCACTTGTGCTTAAACGATGAGTATGACCTATGATCAAATGTTCTCATTTGACTCCTAATTCAATATTCTCATATATAGATGACCTAGTCATCGCCAATTGCTTGATAGATGCTAGAGTGTCTGTGCATGCTTTGTCACGTATTTCATTTGCCATTTTATTGTGTGAGCATGTTGGATGCATATTTCTCTCATTCGAGGACATCCATTTGTTGCTTTGATTGTTTGGCTCTTTCTATTTTGCCAAATGGATGGACACAAATTCCTAAGAACTCCCTCTAGCTATCTATGCTTTCCTCGTCTGAAACTCTATTCATGCTACATCACAAAGTTTGATCAAGTCAGAGTCGAACCACTCTGTGTGAGGAGCACTCAGAGTCCCCGATTCGTCATAGACATAAACTTCCAAAACCTCTTTGTGCATTTCGGTCTGACCAATTCATCCTTTTCGGTCCTACCGAGATCACTTAGTTGATCTAGGTTTTCAATCTCGGTGCAACTGATTAGAAACTTTCGGTCACACTGAGTTGCAGTAACTACCTGCAGTTTTGCATCTCGGTGCCACCGAGTTGTTCCACTCGGTCACACCGACAGGGTGAGGTTATATATATTGATGGGTCAAATTTTGTAATTTTTTCCGAAAGCCTTCACCCGCGCGTAACCTGCTCTGCCTCTTCGGGTCTCTGAATCGTCCTCTCGCCGCCAGCGACCTCCCGCCGCTGGTCTTTGCCGCCGTCAACGGCAATCTACTCCGCCATTACTGCCATAGCAAACACTCGCCTCTCTAAGGTAAGTGTTCGACCCCTTGTGCTGTCTTTTTCACTCCGATTCCTAGCACAAGGACAATGCCATGTTTCTTGCCACGATTGAGATTGATCCATCCAGCTAAAACTTCCTTAGGTCTAGATTGATTCAAAAAAATTAGGGTTAGCTCTCCGCAGAACTCATCTCGGACCGACCGAAATGTAGAAATCGGTCTCACCGATTTGGCCTTGGCCATTGCACATGCACTTATCGGTCCAACCGAAACGTGCAAATTGGTGTGACCGAGTTCAAGATTCTGTGAAACCCTAGCAATCTCGGTGCCATCGAACTGTGACTTGGCCCAACCGAGTTCACTAGTTTAGGTTCCAAGTGTGGCTTCGTTATCACCGAGTTTGTCAATTCGGTAGCTCCGAGATCACTTCTGTAGAGAACTAAAACTAAGCTTTTTGACTCAATTGTTTTGCAAAACCTCTGTACTTTGTGATGCTCATCTACTCTACCTCATCTACAACCTATTCACAGAGTCTGCTGACAGTTTTCCTGAAGATGTTTGATCAAAGTGACAGTCAGAACAAGTCTGAAGAGCAGGTTCAGTTGAGTGAGGGCACTAGTCCCTCCAGCAGCTATGATGAGGGCAGCAGGAGCACATCTAGTAACTTGTCAAAAGCAGCTACCAGAACAAGGAAGAAGAAAACCTCAGATTCTGAAGATGAGGATTATGTGGCCGTTGAGGATGAAGCTACTTCAAGGAAAAAGGTGTTGAAGAAAGAGTATGGCTCAGCTGCTACAATAAAGCCAGGGATGCACAAGAAGGCTCCAGCAAAGAGGATTCCCATGTCAAAGGACAGAGCCTCAACTGCTGAAACCTCCAAGCCAACTGAAGAGGCAGTTGGAGAAGGAAAGAAAAGTAAGGACAGGGTCAAGAAGACCACTGCCAGAGTACTTGGTAGTCCTCCATTATGAGAAATTCAGAAGAAGATGCGGAGGAAGAAAATGCTGCACCAGCACCCAAAGCTCAGAAGCTTATGGGAGATGCAATCAGATCAGGGGCTGCTCCATCAAAGCCCAAGTCTGCTCCCAAAGCTCCAGCTCAGAAGTCTACTCCAAAGAGAAGCACTAGAAACATTCCAGCTGCAGAAAAGAACAAGGCCCCAGTACCTGAGACTGTTGATGAAGAAGATGATGAAGCCCAAGTGCTAAGGAAGCTCAAGCCCAAGATCCCTAACCACAATGATGCACATCCTATTGCAGAAAATATGAAGATCAGGAAAGATTCAGGACTGCGATTGTGGAGACAGTCTGATCAATATGTGGTCAGGAGGAGAACTGTTGTGGACTACATGTTCCACACAAAGGAAAAAAAGACTTTTATGAGACTGTCCTGCTTGACAAGAAGCCCATAGTGTGTGACATGAGATGGGTTGATTGGGAGTACATCAAGGGAAATGAACATCATTATCCAGGAGTCTATGGAAGCTTCAAGGTTTGTGGAGTAGATACATTTGTTTCCTAGAAGCTGACCAAGTGGAATGATGAGCTCATCATGCAGTTTTACTCCAAAACCCACTTCTATCCAGATGGAAGGATACTTTGGATGTCTGAAGGTACTAGGTACCAATCCACTATTGAAGAATGGGCTCAGTTGATCAATGCCCCAGAAGAACATGAGAATGACTTGGATGTTTATGCCAAGAAGAAGAAAGACCACAACACTATGGCACACATGTACAGAGAGATCCCGGATGATGCTTTAGAGACTCATAAGTTTGGATCTATCCACTTCTTGTTGTCTGGTCTGCCTACCATCAACTGGATCCTAAGGCACACATTGCTACCCAAGTCAGGTGATCACAAGATGATCAGAGGACATGCTATCAATTTGCTACATTTGTTTGATGTGCCTCAAAAGTTCAACGTCATGAGTTTGATTGTAGAGACAATCAAAAGGACAACAGCTGATCAGAAGAGAAGCTGTGGGTATGCCCCACAAATCCAGGAGCTCATCAACTCCAAGATGGGCACATAAAATATCTATTGGATAAGGAGCACCTGGCCATACACCCTGAATTTGAAGACAACACTGTTGTGATGAATGAGGAAGACCCCACATCTGTGCAAGCACATGAGAAGAGAGAGAAGGCAAGGGCAGAGAAATCTGCAAGGATGCCAACTGTTGAAGAGGCATCTCAAGTGTTCTTGAAATCCAAGCAAGATCGGCTTGGATATCTGATCCAATCCACCTTGAGGATTGAGAAGGGCTTGGCCACCCTGAGTCAAAACCAGGAGAGCTTGGAGAGGATCATTGAGCAAAAATTATATGATCTTGATGTCAAAGTAACTGAAATTCAGTCAGCAGTTGAGCAGCTTCAGGAGGAAGTGGAGGAGAAGAAGGGAAATTCAACTACAGATGCTTTTGCTAGAGTGCCCTGAAGCCAGAGGTCTGCTGCAGTGCCAGTCACAGGTACTAGAGCTACAACATCAACTCCAGCAGCTATAGCTCCAGTGCCACCTCCAGCAGCCACTCCACCAGCCCTATCTACATCAATAGAAGCTTTCGACCTTGGATTCATCTCTACACCACCTCCCGAAGACCAAGCCTGAGAGACGTATAACACTATGCATTTTCAAACTTTTTGGTAACTTGTTGCCAAAGGGCGAGAAAAATGTATAGATCATAGGCTTCGAGAGTGTGTGTTGCTTTTTTATCTCTCTTGTTTTTGGTTTTGTGAGATACTTGTTTGATCATGTGTTTGATCATATGCTACCCTTAATGCTTGCTGAATGATATTATCTCTTATATCCTTATATGATCATTCACTTGCTTGGTGATGAGTGCATGCTTTTAATTTGTATCATTTTGAGCGCTCCACCAAGATGTATGTGACATGGAAGAGTAACCCATGATCCTAATCGATTGTGCATTTGCATTCAAAAGAAAAATTTAAATAAGGCACAAATTTAGGGGGAGCTCTTGCTTCTCACATACTTCTCAAAGCGACGATATTTTTCAATCTTATTATCATTTGTCAAAGCTTTGATCTATATGTTGTCATCAATTACCAAAAAGGGGGATATTGAAAGTGCAACTATCCCTAGGTGGTTTTGGTAATTCCTAAAAACATATAGCTCATTGAGCTAATGCTATTTCAAGATAAATATTTCAGGAAAGCTCAATGATTGGCATGGCATGGATTAGAAAGTGAACCCCTCACAATGCTAAGGACAAAAGGATTGGCACAAGCTCAAAGCACAAGACTCTACATTTCTCATTTTAGTGATCCAAGATCACATTGAGTCCATAGGAAAAGCCAATACTATCAAGAGGGGGTGAGGTGTTGCTTAATGAGTTTCTTGCTCAAAATGCTTAGTGATATGCTCCAGAGCCTTCAACTACTTTCTCATATCCACATATGTCCCAAACCAAAAGTGAAACTCGGCCCCACCAAAATTCTCTATCCGGCGCCACCGAGTTCTGTTAACATAGCCACTGCCAGAAAGCCTAGTGTTTTCGGTCTCACCGATAGGGATCTTAGCCTCACCGGGATGGGATTGTAATCTCTCTATTTCCCTTCGTAACGTTTCGGTCAAACCGAGATGAGCAATCGGTCCCAGCAAGATTGCAATGCAAACTCTCTGTTTCCCTTTCGTGGCGTTTCGGTCCTACCGAAAGAGCGAATCGGTCGCACCGAGATTGCCTGACCAACTCTCTGGTTAGTCTATTACCAAAATCGGTCTCATCGAGTTTGTGTAATCGGTCTCACCGAGATTACGTTATGCCCTAAACCTAAAGAAATCGGTCCCACTGAGTTGACGTGTCGGTCCCACTGAAAATCCTAACGTTCACATTTTGAACTAAATCGGTCCAACCGAGTTTCATGATTCGGTCCCACCGAGTTTGGTAAATTGTGTGTAATGGTTAGATTTTGTGTGGAGGCTATATATACCCCTCCACCCACTCTTCATTCGTTGAGAGAGCCATCAGAACATGCCTACACTTCCAACATACATTTTCTAAGAGAGAACCACCTACACTTGTGTTGAGGTCAAGATATTCCATTCCAACCACATAAATCTTGATCTCTAGCCTTCCCCAAGTTGCTTTCCACTCAAATCATCTTTCTACCAAATCCAAATCATGTGAGAGAGATTTGACTATTGGGGAGCCTATCATTTGAAGCACAAGAGCAAGGAGTTCATCATCAACACACCATTTGTTACCTTTTGGAGAGTGGTGTCTCCTAGATTGGCTAGGTTTCACTTGGGAGCCTCCGTCAAGATTGTGGAGTTAAACCAAGGAGTCTGTAAGGGCAAGGAGATCGCCTACTTCGTGAAGATCTACCCGAGTGAGGCAAGTCCTTCTTGGGCGACGGCCATGGTGCGATAGACAAGGTTGCTTCTTCATGGACCCTTCGTGGGTGGAGCCCTCCGTGGACTCGCGCAACCATTACCCTTCGTGGGTTGAAGTCTCCATCAACGTGGATGTACGATAGCACCACCTACCGGAACCACGCCAAAAATCTCCGTGTCTACATTGTGTTTGCTCCCTCAAACTCCTCCCTTTACCTTCATATGCAATTGCCTTAATTTCCGCTGCTATGCTCTTAGAATTGCATGTGTAGGTTGATTGCTTGACTTGTGCAAAGTTGCTAAAATATGCCAAGAACTAAAATTGGGAAAAGGCTAGATTTTTATTTGGTCAAGTAGTCTAATCACCCCCCCCCTCTAGACATAATTTTGATCCTACACCTGGCCGTGCAAGGGTTATAGGTGTTAATGTCCTGCACAAGAGGGCTTTCACACTCAACAAAGAAGAGAGGCTCAGCATGAAAAAAGTGAGGAGTGAAATGAAGCATAATGCATTGTATGAAAGGTTGAGCAAGGAGATTTATCCGGCTATTCGAAAGGATGTTGAGGAGTCAATGATGATGTAGAAGACTCTAACACTGACAGATAGCCAGCAAATGGGAGGGCAGGCGGGCATGGAGGATGCTGCTTATTGCGCGACAACACTGCACAAGAGTAGCTGTGCATCAGATGACCCTAGCGACATTGAGACTGCAGCTGCTCGTGATGATGCTATATCTGATCTATCTGGAATGAAAGACAGACTGAAGGGCGTGCTTACAGATTATGAAGGTACATTAAAATGTGCAACAACTTGGGTTTGCCCACCCTTCTTGGAAGATGGCCTCTTGTTGGACAATGTGCCATTGAAGCTGGGTCGTGGGAAGTGCTATGTGACTGAAGTAAAGCCTAGATTCAATGGATTTGCCCTGAAGAATGTCCTAAGAGACTTCGATGAGGAAAGGACCTTGGGAGAAACACTGTTACATCACATCAGTGGCCACGAAAGGAAATAGAGTTCATCGATGAGATCCCTGAAGCCCCGCCAAGAGCAACCACTATCACCCCTCAACTGGTGACACTCTCCTTGCTATGATACTTTGCAAGTAATGGAACTGACATATCCAACGTTCGCTTCTCATCTTCTCTACTTACTCTGCCTAGCATCAGAAGCTCTGGCCGCGGCAACCATGTCCACTGGCGGCTCATCCACCTGCTCTTCAGCAGGCAACAACTAGATATGCACCAAGTCGCCACCCGTACCATCGCCTATGGGTCTCATCACACCCCCGCCGGCACATGCATCGCAGCCGGTTGCTCATCGCAACCCACTGCCGTTGGTTGGTGCCACTGCTTCAAATCACGCAGAGTCATCCGTCGCGTCTCAACCACAATCCTCAACCCTGGCGAGTCTTCTACAAATGCCCGAATCATCGGGTAATAATATGTTTAAATGTTGTTCAGCTGCTTTCAGTTGCTGATTTTTTTAATAGTTTGGTTGATGATCTTCCAATTTGATTCATGCACAAAAGGGAAGATTCATGTGATTTGTATTTCTCCAAAGTTGCTGATGTGGAGGAATGGAACTATGCTGATTATTTGGTTAGCCAAGGAATCCCAATACTAGTAGGTTGGGGTGTTGGACAAGTAACTGAAGGGACGACCGAAGAGGAAGATGCAGAGCAGAAGGTTAAAGATGTAGTTCCTCTGATCATGGCCATGCAACAGCAGTTGAACGGCCTTGACAACAATGAGGAGATGAAAGAGCTTGTGAAGATAATTGGCAAAATCGTTGTGCTTTGTAGGATGATTATCTCTTTATTTCCAGTGTATGTAGCACTCGTGATGTATTCAGTGGTCTGACATGAGCACATTGCTGAAACTAGTAATGAATGAAACCTGTTTAGCAGGGGGCATAGTGTTGTGAACATCTAATGATCTCTATTAACGGAAATCAGGGGTATCCCCTTTTTCTCATAAATAAATAAAAAGCAGAGGCCCTATTGCTAATAAATAAATAAATTAGCACAGGCCCTATCGGGTCAGCTTCATTCCCATTCGAGGACGTAGAGCAAATTGCAGTCCAGTAGCAAACTATGTCATCAAATACAAGTTTCACATCCAAGCATGAGTACAACTAAACAACAATGTCATCATGTTTTATTCGTCATACAATCAGCAAACACAAATCAACATACATAATAAGTGATGTTCTCACAGCAAAATACTAAACAACAACTTCATCAGGTTTCAGTTGTCATAGCAAACACAATTTCACATAGTAGATAAAAAGTCGTCTTCTCATAGGCAAATATGACAAAAGCAATCTAATCATCATCCGGAGCAACAGCGTCAACATCTTTGCCATGTGTATGAGTCTGAATCTAATTCCCCACAGTGCCATCTTCTTCTTCATCCTCAATGTCCTCGAACTTTGGCGTCTTATTGATCAAATCTTGTATGTCCATAGCCTGACATGCAATCTTTTCGCCAGCGTCACTGACGTGATGGTTCTCAAAGATATTAGGAACATCTATGGAATCTTCTACAACAGGAATAGTGTAAGCATCATGTTGTTGTGAAACTTCATTAAAAGAATTCCTCTGCTCAAACCTTTGCAATACTCTCCAGTCATCGCTACGTGCATAGGTGTCTTCAAAGAAAAATATCTCTGTTGGTTGATTTGCCAAAATAAAAGGCTCGTCAGTCTGGTATGTCACCTTGACATTGATGGATTTGAAATAAGTATCAGCTCTGGGTTTTGCGATCCTGGAAAATAGGTTATACCAACGACAACACAATAGAACCACACACCGATGAACCTCGAAACTGGAGATATACTGCGACTGAACAATGTGTGTAATGTTAGCATACATTTCAGTTGTCTCTTCGCCGTACTTATCCATGCTCATGATGACACTATTTTGTGTCTTCCTACCTTCCTCGCGTGCAAGGGTGTTGTAGCGCACATCTCCAACAACGTAAGATTCATAATGTCTTACCTGAGTATCAGGACCCATTACTAGTGCGTAAAGGGCATCATTAACTGCCTACCCATCCGCCTGCATCTTTTTAACCTATGGTTAGAAAATAGACAAGCTGATCATCTTATGTTCTCAATATATTAGAAAAACTGACAGTGCATTTCAAAAGTTTACATGGCTCTTGAAACATTTCGTAAATCCCGCCATAGCCAGTTTGTCAATGTTTCTTGAATTTTGCGATATTAAATCCATTTGTAGATGATCCACAACATTGTGATCGCGGCAAACATCTAAATATATAAGAATGTGCTGCAAGTTAGTATATTATGATGTATAAGTTGGAGTACTTAGCACTTACTTGATATAAGGTAGAATATCAAGACAGTTATTCAACACATACCAAACCATTTTGTCCAAATCTTTAGGTTTGTCGTCCTGCCCACTCTTCCCTGTAACTCGAACAGAACAATCGAAAACATTGATGTCGCTGGAAACCATGGCCACCTATGGGACCAGAGGGCCCCTTGCTGGTTTGGTGGGGGGACGTCGTGTTGCACAAAGAGCAGACGAGCGTTGGGCAGCACGGCAGAGATCATGTAGGCCATTTTATCCAGGTTTGGACGCCATGAGGCGTAAAACCATACTCCTACTTTGGTGGATTGATGGTGGAAGAGTGGTGGTGGAGCATAGTATACTTGCCCGGCAAGGGCGGCAGTGGCTACGTGCGTATGGGCGTGTTTCTTATCCAACCCTCTAATCCTTCCTATGGTTGCCATGGGCCTCCTTTTATAGATTAAGGGGTCACCACAATGGCAAAGTAGTCATTATGCACCGATAAGATAGCAAATAGTGCTATCATACCTAACTCTGCAGGCTGGTAGGGTGCATTAAATGCACCACTTAACGTCACGTCATTGGTTGTCTAGCAAGCCTTGCCTGGCTGTTCTGCCAGCTTCAGACCTGCTCGCTTGACACGTCACAGGACGGGTGTCGTTCTAGGGCATCTTCCGTGGAGAAAAGCTGCCATGTGGTGACTGGCTACCACTTAGTCACTTTGCGGCTTGACACCGCACTGATTGACGACGCGGGTTGTGGTGGAGTAGTTCGGTGAGGTGCTTTTTCCCTCGTGAGTCCAGGCAGGCCCTGCCGAGACGTCTTGGATGCCTTCTTTCGGGGGCGACCTCGTCCTCGTCGAGCTCGTCTGCCCAGCAAGGGAGGTTTTTCTCCTAGTGGTATCTTGCTTCTCTGGCTTCATCTTGGTCCTCTTGATCTGCATGTTGGCCCCTCAAAGCTCTTGGTCCATTGTACTATGATTTGGGTTGGCACCTCAATCTTGTTCCCGTGCCTATGCATAGTCCAGGCAACAGACCCACGTTTTGTTGCACCGACATAAGCCCCCGGGCCCACCCCGATCGTGCTGCCAAGTGTCGTCGGGGTAGGGCCAAATAATTACTTAGGTGGGGGAGCTGAAGAGGCTGGCCTCTTGAGGTCTTCTTTGCTCATTCGTTAATCTTGAGCTTGGGGCCGTTTCCAATTTCCCTGCGTGTCATGCGCGCCCCTGTGGAAAAACTTTGGTCGTGGCCCGCAGGTTGCCCACGCCCCACGGTCACGGGGCAGAAAATGCCATTCCACTTGCCTCCTATTTCGCACGCACCTGCCACATGTTCTGCATGCATTGGGCGTGGTAGGTGGTGGATGCGGAGGGCGCGGGAAGGAGTGTCATGGCCAAAAATCGGACGCCGATGGATGGAGTAGAGGGTCGGCCTTGATTCTTAGAGCCACAGAGGGCGCAGAGAGGGCATATTGGAGGAGCGGGCCAGCCATCTCCTGTGTGAGAAGCCAGTCCCCTGCCTCATCCTCCTATAAAAAGGAGCAGGGGCAGTGCTTCTTCGCACACGCTTCTCCTTCTTCCCTTCCGCAATCCTTCCCTTTTAGCAATGGTGAGAGGGCGAGGGCGCGACGGCGCACCAATAGCGGCGCAGGGGGCTTCTACTCGACAGCGCATCCCTCCCTCTCCCCGTACCCTACGACGGCGGAGCTTGCCAAAAGAGGAGGAGGGAGGGGGCGAGGCCTAGGTCGCTGTGGAGCCCGGGGAAGAGGAGGGCGGGCTGGCGCCTTGGCTGCGGCCCCACTAGCGGCTCCTCCCCCAATGGAAGGCCATGTCGGGGACCAACCTCGAGAGTTCATCATCAGGTTGTACAAACCTCTGTGCGGTCACCTTCGCATTCCAACTCACTTTGCGTGTGAGATTGAGCTCGAGCAGCCACGCGCTCTGAGGCTACACATGAGGGGCTGTGGGAATGGCAACATGTAGGTTGACATCGACTTCCCTGCCCCTCACGTGATGTACTGCTACGTCTTGAGCTTGCGTTGGTTTTTCCCGAAGAGGAAGGGATGATGCATCAGAGTAGCGTAATATTTCCCTTAGTTTTTGAGAACCAAGGTATCAATCCAGTAGGAGGCCACGCTCAAGTCCCTCGTACGTGCACAAAACAATAGCTACTCGCAACCAACGCGATTAGGGGTTGTCAAGCCCTTCACGGTCACTTACGAGAGTGAGATCTGATAGATAGAATATTTTTGGTATTTTTGGTATAAAGATGCAAAGTAAAAAGTAAAGGCAAAGTAAATAGCAAAACAATATTAACGTGATGGACATTGATATGATGAGAATAGACCCGGGGGCCATAAGTATTCTACGGTGGGTGAACAAATTACTGTTGAGCAATTGATAGAATTCAGCATAATTATGAGAATATCTAGGCATGATCATGTATATAGGCATCACGTACGTGATAAGTGGACTGAAACGATTCTGCATCTACTACTATTACTCCACTCATCGACCGCTATCCAGCATGCATCTACAGTATTAAGTTAAAAACAGAGTAACGCCTTAAGCAAGATGACATGATGTAGAGAGATAAATTCATGCAATATGAAATAAACCCCATCTTGTTATCCTCGATGGCAACGATGCAATACGTTCCTTGCTGCCCCTTCTGTCACTGGGAAAGGACACCGCGAGATCGAACCCAAAGCTAAGCACTTCTCCCATGGCAAGAACTACCAATCTAGTTGGCCAAACCAAACGGATAATTCGAAGAGACTTGCAAAGATAACCAATCATGCATAAAAGAATTCAGAGAAGATTCAAATATTATTCATAGATAGACTTGATCATGAACCCACAATTCATCGGTCTCAACAAACACACTACAAAAAGAAGATTACATCGAATAGATCTCCACGAGAGAGGGGGAGAACTTTGTATTGAGATTCAAAGAGAGAGAAGAAGCCATCTAGCTACTAACTATGGACCCGAAGGTCTGAGGTAAACTACTCACACATCATCGGAGGGGCTATGGTGATGTAGAAGCCCTCCGTGATGACGGCCCTCTTCCGGCGGAGCTCCGGAACAGGC